>NC_041396.2:217829177-218019177 GCF_900747795.2 Erpetoichthys calabaricus | reverse complement strand
TCAAGAGCTTCACATAAGGTGGTTAAAATCCAAACATTCAAAACCAAACTGTTGTGGACGCTAGGTGGCACTGTTGCCCCTTTAAACCCAACAGACAGACACTCAGGACACCAGGTAAAAGCACCAAGAAGATATTTATTTAGTTTCTTCTTCAAATAGTGCCCTCTAAGCACCACAGCCACACTAAACAGGCAAGTAAATCACAATTTACAATAATTCTAAACACAATTCTCTCCTCCACATCTCCCAGCAAGCTTTGTCCACCTCCACCCAACTCTGGCTCGCTTGCTGGATGGGTCTTCAGCAGTCGTTTAAATAGTCCTTGACCCGGAAGTGCTTTCTGCTGTTCCGTCCATATGACTGCCAGCACTTCCGGGTAAGACGGAGAATTAAAGTTCTTTAATCAGCCCAGAAGTACTAAGGGGCTTCCGTCCTCATGACTTCCTTGTACTTCCAAGCTATAAGGGAAGTATGACTCCCTAGGTCCTTTCACAGCACCCCCTGGCGGCACCCACGGCACCCAACAGGGCTGGGAAGCCAAACTCCTAGTCACAGGATGTCCTGTGGGAATCAGGGGCACCACTACACTCCAGGGCAACTGCCATCTAGCATTTTGGGGGAGGCAGTGTCCACAAGTAGCTGCCTTCCCCATCCTTCCATCTCAGGGGAGTCCCAGCCAGGTTGAGCTGCTGGCCGTCTCTTACACTATTACTGCTCACAATGATTGCATCAAATTAATTATAGCGGCCGTAGGCTAATGTTTTGAAGAAATACAGTATTTGCAACAATCCTGTTGCTGGCTGATACATGTAAGTGTAATCACCTAACACATACAATGATTTAAAATAACTGTTTTTGATACATTTATAGCCTGAATATCATTACATACAGAGTCTTGATTAAGGCAGAGGAGCAGGGTGAATATTTAATAAAAATAGGTAAAAGCTGAAAATGTACATGGAAAGTTAAAGACACAAACTTACAGCAATTTATCCTTCAACAGGTCTGCACCCACTAATTATAAATCAACACACCGTATGATTGGATTGTCCAGCATTCTGTTGCAATGCACTTAAGTGGCAGACATCATCAGCAGAGGCAGTGAAGATGTGGGCAGATGAGGCAAAAGAAAGCAACAACAAAGAGAAAAGAAAACAGCTTACTGGATCTTTCATAGAAACATGACATGATTAGTGTTGATCAGCGAATTTCACCAAAGCCTTATTTGTAGCAAATTTGATGCGCTCATATTTGCCCTTGTTTGTTGTATTATTTACTGATAAATCGGCTGGTTTAGGAGAATATTTTTCCGCATCACCCCTTAATGCTTTGCAATATTCCCCAGACCTGCTACAGTCATCATTGAATGGGATCGTCCCCTGGGTATATAATGCTTATCATTTGCATTACAGACTCTGTGGGACTTAGTGGTAGAACAAATAAGTAAATAATGCAGGTTCTCAAAATTTTCATTTTTATTTTTAATGAAACTTACACAGTTTACAAGTAACAAGTTAGCTCTGCTTGTCGCCAAATGTGCAGGTTGATCTTCGAATTCCACATCATTATAAGAGAAGGAGGCACATGCTCTATGCATGCATACTTAGCCAGACAAAAAAAAACAGGCGACTATGAAATAATAATAATAACAAAAGATTTATTACTCTTTACAAGATGTTGCTATCTTTTTGATAGAAGAAAAAGTGCAATGCATCAGCACAGATAGTTTGGAGAGCCTTCAGCGCGACTTCAAATAACAGAATGAGCCATCGGCTTCAATCATGACATGTCACTTTGAATTTTCTGTCTTTAAAAAACCTATGTATTTTTACTGACAATTGACTACGATTTCAGTATTTTCACTTTGTTTTGATGAGTGTCACACACGTGCGAATATGAGGGAGCTGTATGGACCAAGTGAAGGTAATTCCATGCCAAGCCAGGGGATGTGCGGGGTGCGCCAAACCTTCTTCTGTTGTCGCTGTAGACAAAAAACGGGAAAACCTATCTGATTCAACCCTGAAGATGTCACTTCCGGTTCTGGCACCAGAAGCATGTCACTTCTGGGCCCACTACGTCACTTCCGGTTTTGGCAAATAAAGCTGCCATTTTTCCAACAATCTTCAGTCTTGTTTTGGACTCCATCAAGGACACATCTGTCTTTATTTTCAAACCTATTGCAGCAACGGAAATTATACCTTTTTAAGTGTGTCGAGTCTGATCATTTCACACGAGATATATGATTGTGCGACTGTGACTGCGTTCTTTCTTCTTTGATATCACAAGGGCATGGTGGTGCAGTGGTTAACACTTCTACTGCTCTGCTCAGGTCACCTTATCGGCAACAAGTGAATTTCTGCTTGGGATTAATAAAGTATCTATCTATCTATCTATCTATCTATCTATCTATCTATCTATCTATCTATCTATCTATCTATCTATCAATAATTGGTCTAGTATAGTTGGCAGACGTGTTCCGAGCCTTCAGGGACACTTTAGAGATGATTGCACCATTATAATCCAGTAACATCTCATTTAGTTAGCCCTTCCCCATTGAATTCAATGCATTTCACTGAGTTTAGCGATATTCGCAAACATGTCAGTAATTTCTCCGAACTTGAGGCGAAGCAAGCACTGTGGAGTTTGCTAATCACTAGACATGATATCTGTTGGCAGGAAAGTGACACAAAGGAGCAATGCAAAATAAAATTACAAAAATAGGCACAAAATGATAGAAAATAGTAAATTAAAGGATAGTAGACCACTAAAGGACTGACCGCCAAATCACACAAATCAGCAGTGATCCTAAAACTCATAGATGACAGCAATTCAAAAGCCAAATGAACATCTGAGTCTTCTCTTACTGTAATTTTGAGCGAGGTGAAGACCCTGGAGCAGACCCAGGAAAGGAGTTTGAGAAAGCGGGAGCCACAAAGCTGAATGACAGTTGGCCAAGCATTATGTAAGGAAGCTAGCAACAGAGGATCTCAGTAGTTTGGCAGCTTTATGTTGTGTAAATGATGTAGACCAAGGGTTGGCAACCTACGGCACGTGGCACTCTAGATGAATTGAAATAAAGTAAAAAAATATATTTTAATTACAGGGCGTGCATTCACGCACTGCGTCCCCACCTACATTTTGCGCATGCGACTCACATGTAAAGGGAAAGTGCAGGCCGTGTTATGTTAAAACAAACCTTGTTATTATTAAGTAATATACTGCCCTAAAATGACTCATATAAGACAAAAACTTGATAATCACACTTTTCAAGAGACTCTTCGATGAATGAATATGGATTTGTGCAACAAAAGCATCGTGCTGTGTGTGCGTTATGCTCTGAAAGTGTTGTGTGTCGTACGTCAAGTGTACAAAGACATTATCAAACTAAACATCAGTCCATGTTTAAAAACTCTGATGAGAAAAGTAAAGCTATAAATTGGGTTGTTTCTGGCTTTAAGAAACAAACTACTTATTTTAGTCAAATAATTGGAACCAAACATAAAGCCACCAAATGTAGTTATAAAACAAATTGACAAAACATTCTTTTCACATATGATCCTATGTATTTTAAAATATTGAATGAGCAATAATATAAAATCCGGTTATAATGGGCATCAAAGGTATGTACTTTTGAAGCCCATTATAACTGGACCAATTTTGATACTTTATATAACAAATTTGGTAGAATTATGTTGGCACGCAGAATAACATTGTAACATAGGTTCAGCACAGCACCGCTGAAAGGTTGTCGACCCCTGGTGTAAACTACTTTTGAATATTCAGCCAAACACTTTTCTAAATAAGAGATAAGATTCTGAATATTTGTTAGGAAGCCAGAGTGGATGAGCCTATTGATGGATAATGATGGTTCAATATTTTGTTTAGGTCAACGTTCTGGCAGCAGCATTTTAAGGATGTTGTAACCTACTGATGCTTTGAACAAGAAGGCTACTAACATGATAATATACAAATCTACAAGTTTAGTTGACTCTGTAGCTTACTCACTGGTCAGATACAGTACCCAAAGTATGAAACACATTCTCTGACATACTGCCAAGCACTCTCGCGCTCTGATCTCAGTCTCTGGTTGCATTACCTCTTTCTTAATTGAGCCTTTGCCTAAACTCACCACCAAACTCTGAACTCTAGAACATTCTCCAGTAGGTCTTCCTACCCTGCTGGGCCCACACCATATACACTCACGTAAGGGCAAAGAGTTCCATTTGTCCCATGTGAGGCTCCCTGTGTTACCTGCAAGCGATTTCTGGTAGATTTTAAGGTTTCTGCCAGCCCCATAGCTTCTCTGTTGCCTTAGTGTACTCAAAGCAATCAGGGTACATCCAGGAAAGTTTCTAAAATTGAATGGTACATCACCCTTTTGTTAAGTCTTTGAGGTACAATGTCCCCTAGTAGCTACTTATCTAAATTTGCACAACTGAAGTTTCCTTCAATAAAGTATGGATCGTCTCCTTTCATATCTAGTCAACAGCTGGTCTCCAGCCCAGTCTAAACAGGGCACTGTCTTGGGAGCCTGCACCCTTTGACACTATTCATTTCTCAGACCTGCTTCATTCTTGTGGTGGTTATAGGGAGACACAAACAGACAGTTAACCATACGAGGCAAGAATCAGATTAATACATGTGGCCAACACACTAACAGTGTGAAAGCCAAAAAACCTCAGGTCTCTGAAGGAAAGCCATGTTAATATGTCCAAAATTTTCAACCTGTAAATAGAAGGCTTTCAATCAGGAAACTAAACCCACGTACCAGCACTGCCCTCTATGCCATTTATCTTGACACTCCTCCTATTGCTGGTGACAGTGGAACGTCTATATGGGTGATCATATCTATATGTAGATCCATGAGGACCATGCACACTTATCACAGATGTGAAAGAAACCTTATTGCTGAGATCAGGGCTACTTATTGGGATTTCACCCTTCTTTATGTCACCATTAAGCTGTTCATGAGTACCAGAAGCCTCAGATTCATAACAATGAACTTAAAATGTAGTGCTGCACCATTGAACGTAACTTAATCTAATTCTGTCCTATTCAATTGGCTCCCATAAGACTCCTGCCAAGATAATGCTAAGCTTCAGGCTCTAAGGCCCGGATGTGCTATCTGAAATTGGACAAGCAACTAACATCTGCTTTAATTCCCTCAGCATTTGTTAACAGTTCGGCTGGCTTATAAATGACAGTTGTCCTCACAACTCTGACCTAGTTTGATGCTAGAAATTGTTCTTTTTATTTCTGTTATAATGATTGTCTCAGTGGTAATCAATACATAGTTAGGAAACTGTGAGCTCCTGATTGAAGTACTTCCATTCTGCCACAGAGGTAATTCAAATTTCAGATTTATTCGGCATACTGCTGATCATAGCTACTGATTTACTGCACTGTAGTAAGGAGGTGTAAGGGTCATGAGCATCTGTAATTCTGTAGAGTAATGATATATGCCTGCCATCCATGTTGGCTCTAAGTAGTTTTTTTTTTCTGGAGAGAAATAGGGAAATGAAGATGTGTCAAAAGGGACTCTACAACTAACAAGTCTGCAAATAAGCTGTTAATTAGAAAATGAAAGTCTGCTGAGCTTCTCTTAGCATCGAACACAGCAGTCACCTTAAACATGATGGCAGCTGTTAAAAGGCAAACGCCACACTGGGCAGAGTGCCTATGGAAATGCCTTTGGCTCCTGAGTCTTGCTCACATTTACTTTTAAGAATGCGGTTAATTACTTTATATTGTCATTTTTAAACCAGTCCATAAAGTTATAAGTTGGCAAATAGTGTTGACTATTCACATTCGAATGTTTTTCATTAACTTTTTTTTAGCTTTTAATTGCTGCAGTAGGGCAACAGAAGGTTGTGCTTCTAATTTTAAATTCTAGCTTTTGAAGTACTGAGGAAGAATTCTGAATTTAATTTTACAGGTTTTCGGTGTAGTCTCTAGCACATTGTCTTTAGGCAATGAGTGTATGGTGTCATTCAACCAGGAAAAATAACTGCCGTGTTTCTTCATTTCTGAAAAGACTTTATAGTGAGCCTTGTTTTTAGTGGAATGAGCCAACATCATAATATTCCTCCTCAAAACAAAAACTGCAAAAAAAAATCTTAAATTAAATATATTGGTAAAACTTAATTTACATGCTGCAAAAAGTCATCTATTGCTCACTTACTCTTATGTAACAAGACATTAACAAAAGGTTCTTGTGGTCACTTATAAAACATCACTAGATGGGTTATTCATCTCTGTGCAGTGTGGCAAATTGACATGACGGTAAAATTACTCACTAATATGAAGGATTCACAGGTCTTATACTAAATATGTCATATCAAGAGAAATGTGTTTGCAGGTGGATCCTGAAGGGCCTTGAAATATGCAAGGATGAGCTTCAGGCCAACCAAGGCCTGTTCTCACGTCCTGAAGAAGGGCAGAGTTATGGATAAGTTCTGCTTTGTCTTAGATGGCATTACAATTCCATCAGTCACCGAGGAGCCAGTCAAGAGCCTAGGAAAAGTCTTTGACTATAGTCTCAAAGTCACAACTGCTATCAAGACAACCATCAGGGAACTGGCTGACAAAGTTGGACAAGTCGGTGGATTTTAAGCCTGGATACATCAGCATGGCCTCCTGCCCTGAACCTTGTGGCCTCTTTTGGTGGGGTGCCAATTATAATTGAAACTTTGGAGGGGAAGATCAGAAGCTTCCTGTGTAGATGGTTAGAATTACCGCACAGTCTGAGCAGTGTGGCCTTTTATGAGAGGAATAACATGCTGCAGCTGCCACTCAGTAGCATCTCTGAGGAGTTAGTTCATTGTCTCTTGCACAAGGGAAATACTGAAGTACAAGAACTTTAGAGATCCCAAGGTTTCAAAAGCAGGCACAGAGGGCAAGACCATCAGGAAATGGAAGGCCCACAAAGAACTAGAATTGACTAGAGTCTCAGCTGAGGCAGCTGGGCGTGCAGGGCTGGGCAGCTCCCCAAGGCCTCAGTATGAGGAGACTGCAGGCAAAGAAAGACGGCAACTCATCCAGGAGGAAGGGGAGCAGGCATGGAGAAGGCATGCATGAGTAGAATGGAATGGATGAAAAGCAGGGGGCCTGGACTTGGTGGGAGAGTTTATTGGAGCAGGTCACCTGGTCTGGTATCTGGTGGGCAGAATCCCAGCACATAAAATTCCTGATCCAGGCAGCATATGATGTCTTATCAAGTCCAGCAAACCTTCAAACCTGGGGCAAGAGTGAGATACCGACTTGCCACTTATGTTTAGGAAGGGGGTCATTAGGGCCCATCCTCAGCAGCTGCCCAAAAGCCCAGGGATATGATTGCTTCATGACCAGTATCCTCAACAGCAACATCATCTTTGTGAGGACAGGTGAACAGTTCCATTTACAGACCAAATCACAGGGAGGCCTACTTCACTCTCTGTAAGACTGGCAGATAATGGTAGACCTAAGTAAACCACTTAAGATCCTGGCACACATCGCAATAACATCACAATGACCAGACATAGTTGTACTGTCAGAAGCCACGAAACAACTAGCAATCATAAAACTCACTGTGCCTTGGGAGGATCATATGGAGGAGTCATATGAGAGGAAGTGTGCAAAGTACAAGGACCTTCTGGAGAATTGCCATAGACAAGAAGGCAAGTTCATAGCCTACCACTGGATGTGGGATGTAGTGTTTTTTTCCGGATGCTCAGTCTGTGGAGCTGTCACTCTGCTAGGCATGACAGGGGCCGAAAAAAGGAGAGCAATCAGAGCCATCACAGAAACCATAGAAAGAGCCTCAAGATAGCTCTAGATAAAGAGGATCGATCTGTGGATCATAGCTACTGGGACGCAAGTCAGGTACTGATCATCCCTGGCTGGGTCTCCTGGGTGAGGGTGTCTGATGTTGTGAGATCTGAAACGCCCAATGACCCCAGGATACATCACTGATGATGTGTTCTGGTACATCCGTTGGATGTATTTAGACAGTATGTCTGAAGTTAAGCCACGTCAGACCATTCCAAAGTGAAGTTTTGTTAGTAGGTCACATTGAAGAGATAAATAAACACTTTACTGGTGCATTTTAAGTGTTATGAAGACCCAAGAAGTTATTTATTATAAGAATTAATTAAACTAAATAGCAAAGAATAGGAACAACCTCAGCAATTATGTCAACTAAGAATAAGCAAAGAATTTTAAGATCTTCGAAAAAAGGATATTTATAAATTCAAAGAAAACTTCAAATGAACAAAGCCCAAACAGAATCCTAAAATTGAAACTTTAATAACTAAAGAAAGAGTCAAAGCTTGGAATCTCTAATAGAATAATTTAATTATTTAAAAAATCCAGACTACTCTAAGTAGAAACATGAAGCTAAATTAACAACTAAATCATGAACCACTAACCAAAACAAAAGTTAAAAATGAAATCCAGACAAAACAAAGTAAAGGAAAAACATCTAGGAGACTAACTCAGAGAGGGAAGGGGGTCCTGAAGCAAATGTCACGGCAAGGAGCTGCTGCAAAGACCAGCCATCAGGTGACTGCACTAAAAATTGCCACGGCACTTGAGACAAATGGGGAAATACATTTAGGGAATGAGGAAAAAGGTAACATTAAGGAAAACTGAAATAAAATGAGGAGGAAAAAGTTGTATACCCAAGCTGATCAACTTATACTGATTTGTGACAATGAACAGAAACAGTTTTGAGCTTTAAAGAATCATAGGAGATGAGTTGTAGGAGCGCAGTCTCTCTCTACCTTTACACACACACCACACACACACATATGATGCATATACTATATGTAAGACTGTCTAATAATTGAAAACGTTTCACAGTGAACATTAGAAGCTCAATAATTAACACTAATAGTAGATAAAATGAGCAAACATACAATTATGATGCTTATATCTTGTATTTTTTATGGTTATGCAATATCAAACACAATACATGAAATGTAATTGCTCTCTTGGACTAACAAACTGCTTATACCACTTTTAGAGGAAATGACTCTAATGTCAAACACTGTAAAAGAAATCATTTTACTGTAAGAAAGGAAGTTGACAATATTTTTAGGTCTACGGTATACTTTAAAAAAAAATGTTATATTTACAATAAAAAACTGGCAACTTTAGTTGCTAGAATTTTACCATGAAAAATAAGATGACAATATTTTTAGGTTTTCTGTATAACTTTGTAGTAAATAACTTTTCTTTTTTTTTTACAACACATTCCAATAGAAGTGAACGTTTAACCATAGCCTTGTAATCCATGCACTGTAATAAATATGCCAATCAATAAACCATTTGAAAACATTGTCAGGATCAAACACCCATACATAGTTGGCATTAATAAAGGGAGAGCAACCAACAGCAAAAATGAATCATTCAACTATATGCATTGAAAAGAATCCAATGTTTAAGGAAGTAATGGCGCATTGTCTGGTGGAGAAGTAAAGTTTGCTTTTGTGGTGTATGGTGTCCTACAGGTGTGCCAGCTTATCAGCTTCCATAACTTCAAAAAACCTTCAACATGCAGGGAAAAATAAGTCTGCTAACTCTGTTTAAGTTTCTTTCCCTACTGTGCACAGGTATGTGGTTCACCAGGAACGTATGTCCTTATGCAAATATCATAACTTTGGTGTTACTGAAACAGTGCTTGACCGCTTTACATTTTACAGTTGTTTATCCATCCATCCATCCATCCATCCATTATCCAACCCACTATATCCTAACTACAGGGTCACGGGGGTCTGTTGGAGCCAATCCCAGCCAACACAGGGCACAAGGCAGGAAACAAACCCCGGGCAGGGCACCAGTCCAGTGCAAGTTGTTTACCTTTGCTATAAAATTAATACTGATTTTTTCAGTGTAACTATAATGTATCAGTAAACGGTATGTAGCATACTGAAGGGAGAAAAATATCGATTTTACAGAACTTGGCTGTAAAAAATAATGAAAGGGATTGTTTAAGATATATAGGTAATTTTCAGTAGAACATAAGGTAACTTTCCTTTTTTTCAGAAAAGGTATTTTACTTTCACCATTTACAGTATTTTTACCGTTACATTTAGTGATATTTTTGACAGTGTATGTCATGTTTTATATGTTGGAGAGTTTCTCGCAGCACTGTGGAGGAATCTGGACTCACTATTTGTTGCAGGAGTGCATTAACTTAGTGATATCTGTCAGGTTTTGAGTATGAACTACTCATCCAGACTTTTAACTAGATGAAGTTTCATTTTCTTGCATAGACTCGCTTGTCTATTTTAATGATTTTCCCTCTTCATGACTCTTCAAAGCTTCAGTTTCAGCTTACAGATGAACGCCTAACATACTAATGAAGAATCCATTAAAAGAGACTATACATTATGGTTTCTAAAATGATGGGAAGTTGTCCATTTCTACATTCAGCATAGTTACCTCAAACCATGATATGATCACTATCATGCTTGAGTGCTGATGCAAAATTGTTAAATGGAAAGCAGCTTTTAATATTTCTTCACAGTGGTCCAGGTGCACTTTGATCAACTTGTGGTGAACACTCATTTTCTTATTGTATTTCTTACTAATCCTTTTGTTCCCATTGTGTTTCTTTTGGCAGTATCTTGAACAATGACATGACAAAATAAGAAATATAATTGGATGTGAACATGGATGGATGGATGGATGTATAGAGAGAGAAGTCTACAATGGTATAGGTGATCATTATGACTCAAAAAGAACATTTTATGGTTTGCTGTTGGAAAGAGTTTAATATATCCGGCACTCCAGAAAAAATACTGTTTATCCCGAGCATTTACCACTAGAATACTTGAAGTCCTACTGCTTAAAAGATGAATTTGTAAAAACTGCAACAACAACTTCTTGCCAGAAGTTTTCAGGAATTAGCTTTGATTATGGCATGAAATGCATCCAAAGCACAAGTTCATTCAGCTAGTGAGAGGTGAAGTTAGTAGGACACGCATTACGCCTGGCTGGCTTCAGTCAGGAATGATTGGTAACTAAAATATTCAAATCCATACATATAGTATATTCTCAAACCCGTTTAATCCACTTGGGGGTTACTGTCAGAACCACAGCCTATTATGGCAGTAACAGCCCATGGAACAGCTCCAGTCTGTCTTAGGGACTACTTGTGGTCAAATCTAGACTTATGCACAAGGGTAAGCCAAAGGTCAGCGATACCATCCATCATCAATTTAACTGGACATATCGTTGATCTAAAACAAACATCTTTGATTGGCTTCACACATTTGCAGAAATTTCCTCAAAGTGCCAAACTGCAGCCATCACTTTTTTTTTAATTATTCTTGCGTGCCTCACAAGAACGCTGGCAGTCACGTGCATTTACAGCAGGAGAGGAGTTAGATTCCTCTGCTAAGATAGTTTAGCAGGGGTATGCTGTAGCTGAGGGAAGGCAGCCTGTTCAGTGTGTTACACACAAAATTTGGATGGGATGAGTGCGGGTATAGTTGTAGCAACACGCTGCTGCGGTGCTTGCTGACTCTGAGCGTCCATGGTTTCTCAATGTTTTAGGTGCTTAACTATCCTTTAAATGTCCACTCAGCATGACCACAAAAGTTGGAAAGCATTTGCTACTGAGCATGCTGAGCAGGGTGGAGGGGCAACTGGAGTTTATCCTTGTGGTTTTATATTATAAATAACCTACATAGTAAAATGTAGTCACCAGACAAGGAAAATGGAAGTGTGGTAGTGCTTATTTGGTCTTGCCAGCAATGCTTCAAGGGGTATATTGCAGCACTTGAAGATTCAGGAGGACCCACCCAACTTCAATATTATATACTAATATATACATGCACTGCAACCTCTAGCGTCCAAGGGGGAGCCTCCTAGCCCCCCCACCCTGTTGTATAAAAGTAATAAGAAATTGGGAGGAGGAGCTGCTGGTAATTTGGTTCCACTTCAAGCACTGCTTGTCGGCAAATATTTACCGTATATACTCGTGGATAAGTTCTCCCGCGAATAAGTCGGGACTTGATTTTACAGTATAATTTCCAGTATTTTATAATGTTGGTCGTATAAGTTGAATGTGGAAAACGCACGCTATTGGTCCAAGAGATTATGATATGTTAACGCCCACCTGAGAGAGTAACCACGGAGCACACTGCCTTTTTTCTATGTGGGTGTGGCAGTGCGCTGTATCAGCACGTACTCCTAATCTCTCTTTGTGTCTCCATTGTGCCTTCGTGACTACACGGTAATACCCAAACTAGTGTTTTTTGTATCGCACACCCTCATACACCTTTATTGTAAGAGCATCCCTTATCTACAATGGAGCGTTCGATCAGTAAGAAAATATGAAGCTGGTTTTCAATTAAAAGCCTTTGAAGTAGCAAAAGAAATTGGTAACTGCGCTGCTGCAACAAACTTTGATGTGTCTGAGAAAGTGGTGTGAGATTGGAGGAGGCAAGAAGATGTAAAAAAAAAAAAAAATAAGTGTTGCATTTTTGAACAGGTGTATAAGTTGGGGCCTGATTTTATGATCAATTTTTCGGGTTTCAAGACCCGACTTATATGTGAGTATATACGCTAGCTGTATGTGTGCACAAGATAATAAAATGGATTACACTATATATCAAAGCAGTGCCTTACATGTTTTTTAAAAGCCAGTGCCATTGTTCTCTTCCACCCACATCATACATTGTCATGTTGTTTGCAGGCATGATGGGAAAGGCAAAATATGTGCTATAGCCAAGCCATGAAGAAACTCAACAAAGTATGATTTTTTTTTATTAACAGATGCCAATGGTAGAAAAAGAACAACTGAGGACACCATGTTTAAATGAGTAAAAGTAATTAGTAACTTCTAGTTTACTGTTTGGTAGATTGTTTATTCAAAACAATTTTATGATGAGTCAGATCTTTTTTTGTGCTAATACGGTATTGTGATTTGTAGCAATTTTAAATGAATCACCTAACATTACTGAATACCGCTACGTATGCTGAGTTACAACAGTCTTTGAGACAACAAAACTACTATATCCTGAGCTAAAACGCCCATGAGTCATTGCCAATAAAGCACCCCCCGCCATCACCCAGTGTAGTTGCTTTCTGCAGTACATGGGCAGAGCATCTATTTACTCCTAAAAGTCAAATATTTCTCAAACTTTCCACACACGCACCCCAGACAATAGTATTATACATTGGCAATGTTTTCAAATGGCGATGTCACAATGTGAACATTTAAGACATTGCACAGCCCTGTTATACACTGTCAATGTGGTATTGTTATTTAAACCTTACATGCACATCTTTGGTAAAATGAGAATAAATTTGGAGTATCCAGAGAAAAACAATCACAGGCACAGGGAGAACACAAGGTTCTTCACAGACAATGACCAGTTACAGGATTAAAACCTAGGATGTGAAGGAATAAAGCAGTAGTGCAGACCACTGTGCAACTATACATAGGTGGGTAAAACTTTGTTTGTCCCCATGGGGAAATCTGACCAGTGAAGAAGCCTAATAAATAAATAAATAAATAAATAAGCAAACAAATAAATAAATAGAATTGCTATTGTCATAAAATAAAGATTCTCAGCAAATCACAAAGAGTTGGGGAATGTCCCCGTATAATTTTGCAAAAAAAAATATGAAAAAATGACTAAAAAATCCAAAACAGCAATTGACAAATTGTAATAGTGACATGGTGTTTATATAGAGAAATATGGCCTACGGAAACGATATGACAGGATATGACGTCGTAACAGGTGGACGAAAGTGATGTCATCATTGGGAGACCAAAGGTGATGTCAACGTGGATATGACGGAAGTGATGTCATCAGCAGACGACCAGAAGTGATGTCATCAGCGGGAGATCAGAGGTGGAAGTGATGTTCGGCGGCCATCTTGGGAATCTGGAAGTTTGTGTGGTGAGTACGTGGGATTATTTTTCTTCTTTTGGTCTGATGAAAAAGAGAGAGGGGGGTTAGCACCATAAATCAATCCTTCATCTCACGATGTTTCACTCACCTTAGGGCTTGTTGACTGCCTCCTAAGCGCACGTGTGTGACACTATATTATGACAAACAATAAACTCCTCCATGAGAAAGACTAAAAAGGAAGAAAACTAACAAGAAAGAAAGCTTCAGGCATCATTTTATAAATAAGAAGCTCAAAAAGGGCTGGAGTCCTAAAACAAGAAAACTCAATTTAATTGTTGTAGGCACGATGGAAAAAAAAAAAAAACTCTTGGAAAGACGGATGGCACCAGTGTGTCTTTCTATGTGCTGGTCAAGCGACTGACATAGAATTCCTGTTTTGTTTCTTTTTCAAATGATGGAGTCAGAAGTGATGTCTCTGGTCTTCCTTCAGGGTGAGTTCTTCGAGGCTAAAGCCACAGATTTGGAAAAAGTTATTGTACCACATTCAGTTCCTTTTCTTGTGCACTTGTGAAACTGGTCCCCATATGAGGTTCATATATATATATATATATATATATATATATATATATATATATATATATATATATATATATATATAGGATAAGAAAAGGCATCCCAGCCAGGGGGAGGAGTGTGGTTTTTTACCTGGACGGGAGGCCTGTGTGGAACGACAGATGGATTAGCCAGCTGGATGAAAAGATAACGTTTTGCCCAGCCAGTATAAAATAATTGATGTACCAGCAGAAGCCAGAACTTGGGAGCAGTTCCGTCCCCCATATGACAGGTGGCAGTGGTCCTCGTGTGGCAGCCCAGTCAGGACATCCACAGGGGAGCTTGGGAGTTGGAGTCTGGAAGTGGAGACCTGTCATGGTCCCTGGGTGTTGATAGAGGGGGCTATCGGGGGAGACCTCCCTACCTTGTTTACGTCTTGGAAGTGCTTCCAGGGAGACACAGCATAGCATCAGAATCATTCCCGGGTTTAGCCTAAAAGGGTGTCACATCAATGAGTCAGTCAGGAGGCTGTGGGCAACACTCAACTGGAAGAGAAAGGAGGAAAAATTGTAAAATTATTGTGAATTTTGGCTGATTTCTGGAAGGTGCTTTGGAGTAAATAAATATCCTTGATTTTATTCTATTTTATTCTTAATCTCTGTCTGTGCACACAAGGTGCCCCCTTGTGTTCGCAAAAAACATACATATCGTGGACATTAGGTGGCCATGACTGAGCCCCAACCCCTTGACACTCCAATTTTCAAGTTCCTTGTCATGGCGTAGGAAACTGAACTCACTTACAACTTGGATTTCTTTGCAATTTTTCTCAAGGAAAGATCTACACTTTTAAAGGTTGTAATGGTCTGCCTGTCTTCCTTTTTAAACTGCCTTTATCTCGCCCTTATGATAGCAACAGAAAACACAGTGAACTCCATTTTATACAAAACAAAGGGTCTGTAAGTAATCAGCAAAAGTTGGGTCACCTGTAGGAATTGTTTGAATGAACTTTCAAGGTGTAATTAACCCGTTGCCGCAGAATAGCTCTATAAGTTGTTAACCTTTACTGAACCTGTATAATTATGAATATTATTTTATTTTTCAGTTTTTGGTAACATAAACTTTTTTTAATGCTTTTCTTTATACCATTTCAGGTTATTCATTGGACTTCAACTGCTTAAATTTCAGTATAAACTGGAACAATGGGGGTGTTCTGAGACTTCTGACCACTAGTCTACGCACCCACCTACTCAAGCCAGGTCAATTTAAAACCTACAGCATATGTCAAGAAAAATCAGAATATTCAGAGGATAAAAATCACACATGTAAAAACATAAACTCTGATGATGGAGATTTTGAACCGAGTTTCCTCGGAGCGATAAGACTGCACCACTAACCACTGTGCCGCCATGCCACCCTATTCCTTAGCCCATTATTTTCTGCTAAATCAAATATATGAGTCACCATTTGCAAATCATAAATGATGTGCATCAGTTACATCAGGAAAGCCCCTGAAGCTGTCGGCTATTCAGTAATGTGCCATACTCTTACTTGGCAGTAAAGAGCAATTAATGCTGAACGTGGCTGCCAAGCATCTTGAGTGCTGGCATTTGAAAATCCATTAAAGAGACTCAGTAGATGCAATGCCAAAGTGAATCGCGGGCAAGAAGCATTTTATCAAGGTTGGCATTACAGAGTGCACAACTTAGAGCACATGTGTGGAGCTAATAGAAGAAGTCAGAATCCAGCGTGCCAACTATTATTGACTTTGGTGGCTTGACAAATCCTCTGTCACATCATCGTATCAGAAACGAATGAGCTTTATTTACTAAAGTCAGCAGTGTGAGTGGGAGTCAATTACAGAGAAGTGCTCTTGTAGAAGAAAAGGCAGCATCAAAAGCTTAAGCAGTTCAGAAATAAGACGACGGTGTCCTCAGCCCACTCGCTAGGCGCTGAAGACAAAAGACTTTTCATATTTGATTCCTACATAATGGCATGTGTCATTATTGCTGATATTAACATTAAGAAAACTCATTTAATTTTATCAGGAATAAAAAATGGTATGCATGGGGCTGACTGTTTCGATGGTGTGAAATTATTAACTGGAAAGATTCATTAAGAAATGTAATTGCTGAAAACAGCTATTGAATTCACTAAGGCCAGTCTTGGCTGGTGCCCAGCTTTACTGCTGTGCCTTTGATTGTTTAATAAATGAGAGCCAATAACTCTGGAGTTGGGGCACACAGAGGATTACAAGCTAAGCCACACCACTTTTTTAAATAATAAAGATTAGAAAATGTGAAAAAAGCTCTGCTTGAAGAAAAACATACTTTACATACTACATAACATTTCCTGCATTGGCAATAAAAGAGGTTCTCTACTTAGCAAGGAGCTGTCAGGGTTTAAATTGGCACTGGAGGGCGAGAAAGATCTACCAAAGCCCACAGAGAAAGACCAGCTTCACTGTACATTGGTAGGGGCAAACGGTGATCACTAAGGGGCAGTAAACAAGGGCCACTATACAGTTAGGTCCATAAATATTTGGACAGAGACAACTTTTTTCTAATTTTGGTTCTGTACATTACCACAATGAATTTTAAATGAAACAACTCAGATGCAGTTGAAGTGCAGACTTTCAGCTTTAATTCAGTGGGGTGAACAAAACTATTGCATAAAAATGTGAGGCAACTAAAGCATTTTTTTTAATACAATCCCTTCATTTCAGGGGCTCAAAAGTAATTGGACAATTGACTCAAAGGCTATTTCATGGGCAGGTGTGGGCAAGTCCGTCGATGTCATTATCAATTAAGCAGATACAAGGCCTGGAGTTGATTTGAGGTGTGGTGATTGCATGTGGAAGATTTTGCTGTGAACAGACAACATGTGGTCAAAGGAGTTCTCCATGCAGGTGAAAAAAGCCATCCTTAAGCTGCGAAAACAGAAAAAACACATCCGAGAAATTGCTACAATATTACGAGTGGCAAAATCTACAGTTTGGTACATCCTGAGAAAGAAAGCAAGCACTGGTGAACTCAGCAACGCAAAAAGACCTGGACGTCCACAGAAGACAACAGTGGTAGATGATCGCAGAATCATTTCCCTGGTGAAGAGAAACCCCTTCACAACAGCCAAACAAGTGAACAACACTATCCAGAGGGTAGGCATATCGATGTCCAAGTCTACCATAAAGAGAAGACTGCAAGAAAGTAAATACAGAGGGTGCACTGCAAGGTGCAAGCCACTCATAAGCCTCAAGAATAGAAAGGCTAGATTGGACTTTGCTAAAGAACATCTAAAAAAGCCAGCGCAGTTCTGGAAAAACATTCTTTGGAGAGATGAAACCAAGATCAACCTCTACCAGAATGATGGCAAGAAAAAAGTATGGAGAAGGTGTGGAACAGCTCATTATCCAAAGCATAGCACATCATCTGTAAAACACGGTGGAGGCAGTGTGATGGCTTGGGCGTGCATGGCTGCCAGTGGCACTGGGACACTAGTGTTTATTGATGATGTGATACAGGACAGAAGCAGCCAAATGAATTCTGAGGTGTTCAGAGACATACTGTCTG
Organism: Erpetoichthys calabaricus; assembly: GCF_900747795.2. Lineage (NCBI taxonomy): Eukaryota > Metazoa > Chordata > Cladistia > Polypteriformes > Polypteridae > Erpetoichthys > Erpetoichthys calabaricus. Next base: position 218,001,212 of record NC_041396.2, on the reverse strand, counting down.
CTCAAATCCAGCTAAATGCAGTCAAATTGATTGGGCAGCGTTTCATGATACAGATGGACAATGACCTAAAACATACAGCCAAAGCAACCCAGGAGTTTATTAAAGCAAAGAAGTGGAAAATTCTTGAATGGCCAAGTCAGTCACCTGATCTTAACCCAATTGAGCATGAATTTCACTTGTTGAAGACTAAACTTCAGACAGAAAGGCCCACAAACAAACAGCAACTGAAAGCTGCTGCAGTAAAGGCCTGGCAGAGCATTAAAAAGGAGGAAACCCAGCATCTGGTGATGCCCATGAGTTCAAGAATTCAGGCTGTCATTGCCAGCAAAGGGTTTTCAACCAAGTATTAGAAATGAACATTTTATTTCCAGTTATTTACTTTGTACAATTACTTTTGAGCCCCTGAAATGAAAGGATTGTGTTAAAAAAATGCTTTAGTTGCCTCACATTTTTATGTAATCGTTTTGTTCACCCCACTGAATTAAAGCTGAAAGTCTGCACTTCAACTGCATCTGAGTTGTTTCATTTAAAATTCATTGTGGTAATGTACAGAACCAAAATTAGAAAAAAGTTGTACTGTCCAAATATTTATGGACCTAACTGTACATATTCTTATAGGGCAGGGGTATCCAGATCTGATCCTGGAGGGGCGTAGTAGCTGCTGGTTTTCCTTCCTGCCACTTTCTCCATCAGTGAACCATTTCAGCTGTTAATTGACTTAATTTCTCTTCATTTTAATTGTCTTTTTTTAAGACTTGGTCCTCTAAATTGCTTCTTTTTGCCTTAAAAGGCAACAAATAAAAATGAGATGTGATGTGAGCCAGCAGATGACCTGCTAAGTCGGGGTCTCAAACTCTAACCAGTTTTACTCCAACCATCTTCTTAATCAGAAAACATTCTTCTTGGTACTCAAACTGTTTATTTAATCCCATGGCTTGTGCTGCTCCCATTCTGCCACAGCAGATTTTCTGTTTTCTAAGAACAAATTTAAAATGCTTTGTGGACCTGAGCAAACCAACATTACTAAGAGCTTTATCATTTCTTTATTTTCAGATTTTGTATGATGGACAGAGGTTAGCTGGCCATAAGTTAGATTGTTTAATAAGTCAGGCAACCCCAAACAGGAGCAGCCGAAAGAAGAAGAAGATTGTTTGGCTGCTAATTAAGGAAAAAAACAACTGAGGGGTCTGAGTCTTAAGAAGCAAGTTAATTAAAGTTAAGACAATAGAAGTTAATTAGCAGCAAAAACTGGTCACTAATTAAGAGAAAGGTTAGAATGAAAACCTGCAGCTAAGGTAGCCTTTCAGGATTGTAGTTGGATACCCATGTAAGGGAAACCTTTGGTGACAACATGGAGTTTGATGCTGCTCCTCCAGGCCACAAGGAGGTAGCACTAGGTTATGTGAGTCCATGTTAACCTTTAAAGAAAGTGGACTATCTTACAGAATTAGTCCCCCTAAGAGCAACAGGGCTCAAGTGTGCAGGATCACCATGGACCACCAGAGGGCCCTGTAGTGGCAGAAGATGGTCAATAACCATATGACTGTTGGCTTGGATACACTCTCTGCCTTTGATGGATCAAAATTACATAGCTGCTGATTGGATGGTATCTTTGAGTCTCTTATTCTTCAGATGTAATTTTATTTTTTTCAGAAATACTGTCCACAAACGTAAAGGCAATTAATAGGAGTGTATTATACAAGGAATTATGTTATCATTACGGAAGGCAAAGAGTATAAATAAGGAGTTGCTGTGTAAGGATTGAGATGTTTAAGAATGCATGAATATAACTCATTTAATGTCTGCAAAATGAATAAACGTAAATGAAAATATAATACTTTTAAAGTTATTGGTTTACTTCCAATATTCACCTGACTCTGCTAATTTTTATAATCATAATTAAAGTATAATCTATCTATCTATCTATCTATCTATCTATCTATCTATCTATCTATCTATCTATCTATCATTGTATATGTATTTAATTTTGGAATGCATGGTAAGGTGCTACTTTCCTGGCAAAGGATTGTCAAAAGAAAAGGTACCATCAAGATGGCACATCACAGGGAACCATTCTACCAGGGACTTTCCCGAAAGAGAGAGAGAGAGAAAGAAACCAAGCCCTCTCCTACACCATCTACGTGTGGCCGCACAGGAGGTGCTATTGTAGTGGGCAGTATGCACTGACACTGTGAGTGGTGCCTCCATAGAAAAACCTCTGAGGGCAACAGACAGAAAGTGAGGCTGTCAGGGATGACAGGACCCAAATATTACTGATGTAAGCCTACCATCAAAGAGATGTTGCCATTTGCCCTTTTAGACTACTGTTGACCCAGTACACGGATTCCAGTGTTTGACTGTGGGGAAAAAAATCCATGGGATAAGGTCTGAAGGGCACTTCTCAGAATACAGTGAGCTGTGAGGTAAGCTGAGCAATGGTGGAATGGTTGATGGCCAGACTGAGGAGAGAAAAATAGAAAAGTATGGCAAGTGTGTGAATCACCCAAAAAGATACCCAGTAAACAACAAGTCTAAGGGGAACAAGAAGTGCTTGAGGCCTCCTTGTCATGAATGCTAATGAGTTTAATGAAATGGAAACAGCTGAACAACATTACAATGTCACTATCCATTGTTTTATTTTTCCTATTGAAGCTAATTGGGATATGATAATGTTATCTGGACAGGAGATTTTTGTTTTAGGTTGTTGCTGGCTGTTTTAATTTGGTTCAATTGGAATATTATTAGGGCGGCACAGTGGTGCAGTGGTAGCGCTGCTGCCTCGCAGTAAGGAGACCTGGGTTCGCTTCCCGGGTCCTCCCTGTGTGGAGTTGCACGTTCTCCCCATGTCTGCTTGGGTTTCCTCCAGGTGTTCTGGTTTCCTCCCACAGCCCAAAGACATGCAGGTTAGGTGGATTGGCGATTCTAAATTGGCCCTAGTGTGTGTGCTTAGTGTGTCGGTGTGGGTGTGTGCGCCCTGCCTGTGATTGGTTCCTGCCTTGCGCCCTGTGTTGGCTGGGATTGGCTCCAGCAGACCCCTGTGTTCGGATTCAGCAGGTTGGAAGATGGATGGATGGATGGAATATTATTATCCATCCATCCATCCTCTTCCGCTTATCCGAAATTGGGTCGCGGGGGCAGCAGCTTGAGCAGAGATGCCCAGACTTCCCTTTCCCCAGCCACTTCTTCTAGCTCTTCTGGGAGAATCCCGAGGCGTTCCCAGGTTAGCCGGGAGACATAGTCCCTCCAGCATGTCCTGGGTCTTCCCCGGGGCCTCCTCCCGGTTAGATGTGCCTGGAACACCTCACCAGGGAGGCGTCCAGGAGGCATCCTGATCAGATGCCCGAGCCACCTCATCTGACTCCTCTCGATGCGGAGGAGCAGCGGCTCTACTCTGAGCCTCTCCCGGATGATTGAGCTTCTCACCCTATCTTTAAGGGAGGGCCCAAACAACCTGTGGAGGAAACTCATTTCAGCCGCTTATATTCGCGATCTCGTTCTTTCGGTCACTACCCATAGCTCATGACCATAGGTGAGGGTAGGAATGTAGATCGACAGGTAAATTGAGAGCTTTGCCTTACGGCTCAGCTCCTTTTTCACCACGACAGACCAATGCAGAGCCCGCATCACTGCGGATGCCACACCGATCTGCCTGTCGATCTCACGCTCCATTCTTCCCTCACTCGTGAACAAGACCCCGAGATGCTTGAACTCCTCCACTTGGGGCAGGATCTCGCTCCCAATCCTGAGAGGGCACTCCACCCTTTTCCGGCTGAGGACCATGGTCTCGGATTTGGAGGTGCTGATTCCCATCCCAGCCGCTTCACACTCAGCCGCAAACCGATCCAGAGAGAGCTGAAGATCACAGCCTGATGAAGCAAACAGGACAACATTATCTGCAAAAAGCAGTGACTAAATCCTGAGCCCACCAAACCTGACCACCTCAATGCCCTGGCTGCACCTAAAAATTCTGTCCATAAAAGTTATGAATAGAATCGGTGACAAAGGACAGCCCTGGCGGAGTCCAACTCTCACTGGAAACGGGTTTGACTTCCTGCCGGCAATGCGGACCAACCTCTGACACCGGTTGTACAGGGACCGAACAGCCCTTATCAGGGGGTCTGGTACCCCATACTCTCGGAGTACCCCCCACAGGATTCCCCGAGGGACACAGTCGAATGCCTTTTCCAAGTCCACAAAACACATGTAGACTGGTTGGGCAAACTCCCATGCACACTCCAGGACCCTGCTAAGGGTGTAGAGCTGGTCCACTGTTCCGTGACCAGGACGAAAACCACACTGTTCCTCCTGAATCCAAGGTTCGACTATCTGATGGACCCTCCTCTCTAGGACCCCTGAACAGACTTTTCCAGGGAGGCTGAGGAGTGTGATCCCTCTGTAGTTGGAACACACCCTCCAGTCCCCCTTCTTAAAGAGGGGGACCACCACCCCGGTCTGCCAATCCAGAGGCACTGTCCCTGATGTCCATGCAATGTTGCAGAGGCGTGTCAACCAAAACAGTCCTACAACATCCAGAGCCTTGAGGAACTCCGGGCGTATCTCATCCACCCCCAGGGCCCTGCCACCAAGGAGTTTTTTGACCACCTTGGTGACCTCAGTCCCAGAGATGGGGGAGCCCACTTCCGAGTCCCCAGGCTCTGCTTCCTCATTGGAAGGTATGTTGATGGGATTGAGGAGGTCTTCAAAGTACTCCCCCCACCAACCCACAACGTTCCGAGTCGAGGTCAGCAGAGCACCATCCCCACCATATACAGTGTTGACACTGCACTGCTTCCCCCTCCTGAGACGCCAGATAGTGGACCAGAATCTCCTCGAAGCCATCCGAAAGTCGTTCTCCATGGCCTCCCCAAACTCCTACCACGCCCGAGTTTTTGCCTCAGCAACCACTGAAGCCGCATTCCGCTTGGCCTGCCGGTACCTATTAGCTGCATCCAGAGTCCCACAGGACAAAAGGGTTCTGTAAGACTTCTTCTTCAGCTTGACGGCATCCCTCACCGCCGGTGTCCACCAACGGGTTCGGGGATTGCTGCCACGACAGGCACCGACCACCTTATGGCTACAGCTCCAGTCAGCTGCCTCAATAATAGAGGCATGGAACATGGCCCATTCGGACTCAATGTCCCCCACCGCCCTTGGGACGTGGTCGAAGTTCTGCTGGAGGTGGGAGTTGAAACTACTTCTGACAAGGGGCTCTGACAGACATTCCCAGCAGACCCTCACAACATGTTTGGGCCTACCAGGCCTGACCGGCATCCTCCCCCACCATCGAAGCCTACTCACCACCAGGTGATGATCAGTTGACAGCCCCTCTTCCGCTCTTTGTCTCATCCCTCACCTAGGACCAGTTTGCCTTGGGTGGCCCTACCAGGGGCATAAAGCCCCATACAACAGAGCTCCTAGGATCATTGGGACACGCAAACCACTCTCTTCACCCGAGTGTCCAAGATATGTGGCTGCAGGTCCGACGACACGACCACAAAGTCGATCATCGAACTGAGGGCTAGGGTGTCCTGGTGCCAAGTGCACATATGAACACCCCTATGCTTGAACATGTTGTTCATTATGGACAATCCGTGATGAGCACAGAAGTCCAATAACAAAACACTGCTCGGGTTCAGATCGGGGGTGGCCATTCCTCCCAATCACGCCCTTCCAGGTCTCACTGTCATTGAATGAGGGAGTCCCCAGCAGGTGCGCCCTCTAGCCAAGGACTCCAAAAAGGGTGGGTACTCCAGACTGCTGTTCAGCACATAAGCACAAACAACAGTTAGGATCCATCCCCCCACCTGAAGGCAGAGGGAGGCTACCCTCTCGTCCACCAGGGTAAACCCCAATGTACAGGCTCCAAGTCAGGGAGCAATAAGTATGCCCACACCCGCTCGGCACCACTCACTGGGGGCAACTCCAGAGTGGTAGAGAGTCCAGCCCCTCTCAAGGAGATTGGTTCCAGATTCCAAGCTGTGCGTCGAGGTGAGCCCGACTATATCTAGCCGGAACCTCTCGACCTCGCACACTAGCTCAGGCTCCTTCCCCTTCAGAGAGGTGACATTCCACATCCCAAGAGCCAGCTTCTGTAGCCGAGGATCGGACCGCCAAGGTTCCCTCCTTCAGTCACCACCCAACTCACATTGCACCCGACCTCCTTGGTCCCTCCCATAGGTGGTGAGCCCATGGGAAGGGGGACCCACATTACCAGTAATGGAGGCCCAGTCACCAGGCGCTTGCCATTGAGCCCCACCTCCAGGCCTGGCTCCAGAGGGGGGCCCCGGCAAAATGCTGTCCAAAGTTTTTATTCTTCATAGGAGGTTTCTTTGAACCGCTATTTGTCTCATCCCTCACCTAGGACCAGTTTGCCTTGGGTGGCCCTACCAGGGGCATTAAGCCCCGGACAACAGAGCTCCTAGGATCATTGAGACACGCAAACCCCTCCACCACAATAAGGTGGCGGTTTGAGGAGGGGTGGAATATTATTATATATAATTGGAATTAAAGGCCTTACATGCCTTAAGTGACTAATATGATCAGGTGAGCTTAAGCAGTGAATACATGGTACCAAAGCCAAAATTCTAATCAGGCACTTTAGGACTGAAGGTAACACAATGTGTTGAATTATTGTTTTGCTACTTTGATCACTCAGGAAAGTTATGTACCATAATTATATACTTGGAAGAATGTCTTGTACTGTTATGTCCTCAAAATGGTATTGAGAAGCCTGTGGGATCATTATTGGAAGCTGTATAGCTGAAATGTATTGCTTGTTTTGTTGGGTCCTGATAAATGTGTTATTTACTTATTTAAAACCTACTCTGATGTTTTTTGTAATTGATTGTGTTAATATTGCAGTGGGTTTCTTTAATGAGATGTACAGTAGTATGTTAGAATAAATAACCCCATCAGTTTTGATAAGTTTGCGCTCTGCTGGTAGGATACTACACATGGAGTGCCACTATGGGCCATTTCTTGCTGCGGTATTGTGATTGAATTTTTTGAGAGCATTTATTATGAACCACCTATCAGTCCATCAACTCTGTAAGCCTGTTTACACAATCACTGGGAGTTAGAACATATCTAAAACACTGGGTGCAAGTCATGACATAACCCTGGCTGAGACAGCAGTTTATTGTTTGGGACTAACACTGACCCCTGCTGACTCAGTATTGAGAATGTGAGAGAAGTCCAAACTCCCGGAAGAAATGTCAAACCAATACTGGGACATCTCCTCACAGTACCTCCTACGATTTCCTTGGACACTTCTATATTTCAAGCTGTTATCTGTAGTGCAGACTAAGAGGATTAAGAGTTTCTGGTGTCTGATGATAAAAATCGTAGAGAACTTGACCCAAGAGATGCAAAATCTTAGCCAGGAAACCAGGAGAAATAGTCACAAAAGTCAATACCATAAGTTTTTATTTTTATTTTTAATGTATTCATATAGCGGCACGGTGGAGCAGTGGGTAGAGCTGCTGCCTTGCAGTTAGGAGACCTGGGTTCGCTTCCCGGGTTCTCCCTGCGTGGGTTTCCTCCGGGTGCTCCGGTTTCCTCCCACAGTCCAAAGACATGCAGGTTAGGTGCACTGCACTGGCAATCCAAAATTGTCCCTAGTGTGTGCTTGGCGTGTGTGTGTGTGTGTGCGCCCTGCAGTGGGGTTTGTTTCCTGCCTTGCGCCCTGGGATTGGCTCCAGCAGACCCCCATGACCCTGTAGTTAGGATATAGCAGGTTCGATAATGGATGGATGGATGTATTCATATATTTGTTCTATTCAGAATTAATTTTCATATTTATTGCAAAACATTTTGTATTTCCAGAAAACCACCACTTTTTTCACTTTTTTTTACTGTTGTTCTGCACGTCAGCTGCCTCATATAAAACATGTAACTCAGTTGGCATCCATATATTTAAATAGACTACAAACCGTTGCATTGCAATTTATTTGCTCTTTGTCTTTTTGACCTTTTCGGTAGTGTCCTTACACATAATTTCCTGACTAAACTTAGGTTTTTATTTGAGTCTTGTAAGTTTTTAGTTTGATTGGCTGACCACCCTTTATAGACTTTATTGACTATACTTTTGTTACATTCCCTTTGATTTCCAGGTTCACATCTTTTTAACTGTTCATTTCAGGACAAGCCAAGTGTTTCAGAAAATACGAAATAAATTCTTGAGCCATTGTTATGTGTGATGTTCAAACATGGCCATTCTTCATTTGCACCTATAGGTGGTGCCCCCATGTACCACCTTTAAAGAATCATGGCACACTAAAGAAATCCAAGGTATAAGAAACAGAATATCTTGTATGTAAAGTGTTATCATAGAACAAGGCGCAAAGTTAAATGTTATATATGATCTCATTTTATAATCTAAAATGTAACAGTACAAATGAAGTCAGGATGTCCTAGTTTAAAAGGCAGGCAGTTTGCAGCACTTTTTTTTTGTTTCCCTTTGCCCCCTTGCCTTTTTTGATCTTAGGCAGAATAAAAAAAAGATACTACTGTTCTATTAATCACCCATAAAAAAACTGTAATTGTAGCAAATCCAGAGCTTGGATACAGAGTACTGTGTGCCACCATCTTAAATAGGGGAGATGTGGTGTAGTCATATGTCACAAGACTTGTAACATGACAAGCAAGCATCAAAATTGTGGCGTTTGCTACTTAAAATATATACAAAATGACATGTAATTGTATCTGTATTGACAAAATTTTAAAATAAGAAAAAAGAATAATCAAAACTGTTATGATTGAGTACAGGTTTTCTTTCATTTTTAATTTCAAATTTAGAAACATGTTTGTGGTGTAATTAAAGGTTTAGTCCCATGTAGAATTTAATTCTGCTGTTTTTTTATTTTTAATTTGTTTTTTTAGAATATCAGAACAATTGTGATGAGAACAGGCCATTTAACCCATCAAGCTTGTCCATCCTATTCATCTAGATCAGGAATCTCCAACTCCAGTCCAGGGACCTCATGTATAAATGTTGCGTATGCACGAAAATGCTGTGTAAGCCCATTTCCACACTCACATCGCGATGTATAAAACCTAAACTTGGCACAAAGCCACACACATTTTCACACCAGCTAAATGCTTGGTGTACGCAAGTTCTCCGATTGGTTTTGCAAACTGGCGGTACCCAGCATCAAAGCAGTGCTTTTGTTCCAGTGTGGTTTCCCTTTCATTTTTAGATCCACGTCCCTGACACGGCTTTATCAAATACACTGAAATTAACCGCATATTGTTTATTAGTTTATGGCAACTGATTCTAATTAACCTGTAACAATATAATGGTCCACTGAATGGCCAAACTATTTCAAATACCATAGCTGGTTTAGCGTTGTTACTCTCACTGTACCACTCAGAGTATTTATATCACTGTATCTGAGTGTGGAATCGCAGCTCTACAGCAGCTGATCAGAAAGAGAATTATCGGCATATAGCATCTAGCACATGCTGCCTCAGCCATGCACACAGCCTATTTGAACTGCACGCATACGACAAACGCTTCAGAGCCTTTCCTGTAGGGACATCGCGGTTCAGAAACAGTTTCATCCCAAGAACTATAAACACAATCATTTAGTCCATCAAGTGCTCTTTGTAGAACTGTTTGTACTTATTAGTTCAATCACCTCACTGTAAACTTGCAATACAGTTATAATATTTCACAACCTGAGCCACTTTATAAAAAGCGTATTTACATATGATGACAATATCATTTTTAAGATGAAATGCAGCAAAATATGTTTATTACATTATACAGATAAAATGTTAACAGCATTTAAATAGTCTGTATTGTTAATAATTAAACATGTGAAGACATGGTGGTACAGCGTTAGTGATGATCTGGTGCCCCGTTCAGAGATTGTTCCTGCCTCGCGCTGTATGCTTGCTGTGGCTGGCACGACACTGGATGGATAGATGGATGGAATAATTAAACATGTACTACGAAGATATTTCAATGTTCCTTAAAAGTTTTGAAGAATCGGCGTTCTAAACTTACAGATGGCTTAACATCTATTACAGAGCTGATTGTGTGGCGATTGGTTACTTGGAGAAGGATAAGGAAGGACAAGGATTGGAGGTTTGTACGTTTAAAAGAGACAGTACTGCTGCAATAAATTATTTCATCAAAGGTCATGCATGGCGCAGCAAGCATCTTGCGGGAGGCAGGAACAATCTCTGGACAGGGTGCCAGCTCATCAGTATTACTGCGCCACTGTGTTCCCATGTTTAATATCATGCTTTAATTCTTATCACCATGAAAATGATATTAGGTATACATCTCAGTATTTTAATTATTCAGAGAGCTGTAATATCACGAATGTAATGGATTATGTGTCCTGTCAGAGGAAGAGAAAGCCCATTTAAGAAGAACATAGTGATTCACACAATTAGAGCACATAGAAGATCACATACAAAACAAAGCATTTAACATGCTACTTTAGTTACGATGGAATTTGAGAAACTAGTAAATTAAACAATTTAAAGATGAAGTTTATGATGTTCTACTTTAATGACAAAATAAACTACATGATTAAAGTGGAAATTTCGAGATTAAAGTTGACATTTCGTGCTTTTTTCTCCACTGTGCCTTTTTTTTTCTTCTGTACCCTAATAAGCTTTCATATGACACTCAGATGGTGGGCTACGACTCGCCTTTTCACAGCGACTTTGATATCTGACAACTTCTTTTTTATTTCGGGCACTGTGCAACTTTGTGAACTTCAGCTTTCGAGTTTCTCCGACACGCTATGTCACTCGAGCAACTTCCTTTTGTTGTTTATACCACTGTTTAAACCAACGAATAGTATGTTTTTCCTTGCCTCCACTTGGTATTCACTGAAATTCTTCTGTTTTCCCCGTGCTTTTGCCATTGCCTTTTCACAGAATGCTGAGCTTAAGGGGCTATTTATATTGACTTGCATATTCAAAGAGGCGTAATTCTGGGAGGAGTTTGGGAGTGGCGGTAGGCGCGTGCGTTACTTTTCACACTGACCGGGATTTATGGAGTGGAAGAACGTCAAAGTTGGCAAACATACAAATTTATGCATCTGGATTTTTTTTGTGTGTGTATGCACATTTCCGCTTTTGTCCATACACCATGTTTTAGTGTGAATTCTATGCATGGCGTTATGCATGAGATCCCTAGAGAGCTACTGTGACTGCAGGTTTTCATTGTATCCCTTTTCTTAATTAGTGACCAGATTTTGCTGCTCATTAACTCTTTGTCTTAATTTTAATTGATGCACAATTCAAGACTCAGGCCCCTTAAGTATTTATTTTTTCCTTAATTAGCAACCAAACAATATTAAGACACAAAATGTACCAACACATAAACAACAACCTGCGTCCATCACACAATAACTGAAAATAAAGAAAGGTGAAGGCCTCAGTAATGTTGATCTGCTCAGGTCCACAAAACATTTTGTCAGCGCTCTTAAAAAAGAAAATCAACAGTTTTGGAAATGTCTGCCATGGCAGAATGAGCACCATGGAATGAAATAACGGGTTTAATTAGCAACGAGAATTGGCTTCAAGTTAAGAAACTGAATGAAGTGAAGTTGGTTGGAGTTTGAGGCCCCAACTTAGTTGGTCATCTGTTGGCTCACTTTACACAAAATTTATGTTTAGGTGATGTTTAAGGAAAAAAGAATCAATTCAGAGGTCAGAGTCTCAAGAAAAGTTAATTAAAATAAAGGGAAATAGTTCATTAGCAGCAAAAACTGGTCACTAATTAAGAAAAGAGTTAGAATGAAAACTTGCAGCCACAGTAGCTCTCCAGGACTGGAGTTGGAGACCCCTGATCTACATTGTCCAAAATAATATCTTGTTTAGATATTAGGGTCCCTAAAGGCCTACTCTCTGCCATACTTTTGACTTGGTTATAAATAATGTGCATTATAATTCTATTTTTACAAACTGTCTTTTTTTTTACATGGGCACTGCCACCTTGTTAAGTTTTGTTTTGTCAATGTTGTGCATTCCCAGGTTGTCCAAGATTGAGCATAATAAAAAAAAATTGCATATGTTTTCTTTGTTTTGGTTTCTAAGATTTTGATTTTGCAACAAACTTAAAACTTTGATGTCTGTCTAGAATTTAGAGTTTAGGTGGACAGTACTTTTTGCTTTAGGGTTTAAAACCTTGCAACAACTACAAATTTTTCTAGCAATTACGTTTTTGCAGGTGTACTTAGTTTTGTCTTTTGTGGATGAAGGTTCAAGGCAAACAGCAGGCAGACAGCAGATGTAGAGTAAAAAAAACAATTTCTTTATTCTTGGTGAGCAGAGAGACCACTGCAGCCCCTGTCAGCTAGTGTCACTGACAGTCACCAGCAAAAGCCCAATGCTGGGGGGGGGAGGGGGGGTGAGTTTCCTTTTTTATAAGAGTCTTACATCTTACAGAGACAGCTTATCATGAGACAAGGTTACACAATTCTTTGGGGGAATTCAGTAATATGCCCAGAAATTACAACACATTTGTTCAAAACAACTAAAGAAGAAGTGAAAAAGCCTGTTGCTGCTGATTTTACAATTCTAGATGTTTTTTAAGATTAACAGTTTCCTGAGTACAGACTAAAAGGTCAGCAGTTTGATAGAACTGTTGCAAGTTTGTTCTTTTAGCTGTTGCGCGTAAACACTTGATACTTTGCTATGTAAGTCTTATTAGAAGCAATTAATCCATAGCTTATTAATACAAACTAGTAATATACTTATACTGTTAAATGATTATACAGGTAATGGTTTTCCTCTTTTAACAATCTTAATGCATTCATATGGTTAACACAAAGAACTCTTATATTTGCAAATACATATACATTTTCTTAGCATCAGCTGGTTTGCATAATATATTTTCCATCCACCCAACGCACATAGATATCTAAGTACAAAAATATCTGTTGCACTAAGGTGTAGTCACGAGATCTTCTCTCCCCCCCCCCCCCCCAATCCCCCCCCCCTTTGACTAGGTCAAAAGGCCCTCAGCCCAAGATTCTTTGTTCAACTATTATTTTATATATTGATTCAAATTTTCATTATTCCACACTTCCCAGTTTTGACCTCTTTTGTCTAGTTATGATTATATCTCTTGGTTGTACTGCCATGATGCATTAGGTGCAGACCACAAAGACAATTATAGACAGGTCAGAAGAAAGAAACAAAGCCAAGAATATATTCTGGTAATCTTGTTGTGCCCGTCACTAATCTACACTCCATGGGTGACAGGGCCTTCAGCTGTATAGCGCCCAGATTCTGGAATGACCTACCAAAATGAATCAGGTCAGCTGACTCCATGAATTCTTTTAAAAAACAACTCAAAACTCATCTGTTCAGGAAGGCTTTTAGCTGTACTTGACTTTATTACCTTTCTCTCAGTTTACTTCTCTGTCAAGATGCTCATGTAACCTGTATGTGTGTGCGAGACCATCAATTATGTTGTCTGTTTTTTTTTTTTTCAGAATTTACTGTCTTAATCTTCTTTGTTTATTTATCTGGTTTGTACAATGCTATATACTGTATATTCTGCCGTTCTTTATTTATTCTGTAAGTGCCTTGAGCATGGGAAAGGCGCTATATAAATAAAATGTATTATTATTATTATTAAAGTCAAAAACCTGAGAAATCAGTGCTCTCTTCTGTCTAAACTGGAATACAAAATGAAATCATAGTCAGTAAGTACTGTTCTTAAATCGTGGCTTTAGTTTGAAACTTGAAACACTTGGAAAATTGGTCATTAAACGTCAATACCCAAACGATGAATGCTTCCTGCTGCCATTTTCTGCACTGCCGGACTAATGATATGACTTGACATCCCAAGCAAGCACACAACACCATACAACACGACTACAGGAACACAAAACAATGGTGAACAATTGAAAAGAAAATAATTTACATAACGACACAGCAATAATTAATTTCAAAATAAAACCCATATTATGAGCATACTTAGTACTTCAGGAGACTGCCCATATTTTTTCGGTAAGTAATATAATATTCTCAAACCTGTTTAATCCAAGTCTTTATTTGTGAGGCAGGAGCAAAAATGGAGAACCCCATTGTGGCACACACTCCCATTCAGTCTGGGCTAAGTCTGAATGAGCCAATATGCTAACACACACACACACACACACACACACACACACACTTTGGATATGTAAGAAGAGTACTGGAGTCGCCGGGTTAATGAGCACACAGTAGCAGAATTCAGACCCAGGGTGTTGGCAGCATTGTGACATTTCTTTAATTAGTTGGTACCTTACTTTAATAGTTTTTATCGGTTTTATTTTGCATTCTGAAAATGTGTACAACTTATTGTAAACATTATTACTAACAGCCATTACTTTATATAAGGCCAACTCCACCCCAAAAGTGCTTGACAAATACAAAGCACTGGCAAAATCACACTTGCAGCACAAACCAACCCTGGAGTATGTGGATTTTCTAAAATGGCAGACAGACAGTTTAAGCGTCTTGTTCAGGGTCAGACAGTTATGAACTCACAGTCTGGTTTACCCATCCACCCATTTTCAGTAAGGGTCGCAGGGACTTGCATCCCATTTCAGCTGCATTAAGGTACCATCTCTGGAAGGCATGCCAATCAGAACTAAACCATCCGTACGTCTATCTGTCCATCCATTAATAAAAGTGCCTCCGCATATCCTGGCAGTGCCCCAATCCTGCATGGGATACTAGACAGAAGCAAATTGATTTTGTCCAAGTTTCCCTGATAAGAGTTAGGTAAAGTCAAATATCTTCCAACGCAGCATACCCCTGAAGGCCCAGGCTGAACTAATTATAACAGGCAAGTTCATCTTTAACTTGACCTTGACACCGTTATCTGGTGGGCTGCAGTTCAGCTCAATCTCTCAAATGACTCTCACGTACAAAGCGGTTACTCTCCTCTGCACTTTTATCCACTATCATCAAAAACATTTGTGATGTAGGCTTAGTTACAGCTGACTTCAGCCACAGTGCTGCTAAATGTACTTCTTGTGTCAAATGGATAACATGAGTGAGTCGCGACGACCGAGCCCATTGTCAAGTCTCTCTTCCTGCAGAACACTCCATTTAGGAGCTGCTGCTTCCTGCTAAACCTCTGAAGAGATTATAAAAATGAAGGCTTGGAGAGCCACTGAAAAACTGAGATGAATGCCTTTTACAGATTTGTTCTGCTTGGGCTGCTGGCAGATAACACTTTTGCTTTGCTAAAATATAGAAAAAGTCCACTGGAAGAACTGAGAATGTTTGGTACAGAAAAGAGAAAAAAAATACAAAACAAAAGCCGGGCATTGGGTAACATGGCCATGCTCTTTAAAAAGCCATTCATCTTTCTGCTGTCATTAGAGGGCTGGGTGTGTCACAAGGCAGGAAATACACTGCCAGTCATTCTAAAAATCAAAGTGATGTTAGTTCTAACCATCTCCCTGGCTTGAGATCAGAGATCTCAGAAGTGCACCCTCCATTATCTTTGCGTTTTTTTGAACTTTACAGTTGCTCTTGATTATCCAGCTAATAGGCAATTCTAAGTTTGTGTGTGTGTGCCCGAGACTTGTGATAGACTGGCACCCCATCCAGTGTCAGTTCCTGCCTTGTACTTAATGCTGCCTGGTTAGTCTGAGGCGCCCTACAATACTGAATGGAACAAAGAAGGTAACAGATAAGTGAATAGATGATAATAAGATGTAACTACCATGAGCATGTTGATATATAGGGCGGCACGGTGGCGCAGTGGTAGCGCTGCTGCCTCGCAGTATGGAGACCTGGGTTCACTTCCTCCCTGCGTGGAGTTTGCATGTTCTCCCCGTGTCTGTGTGGGTTTCCTCCGGGCGCTCCGGTTTCCTCCCACAGTCCAAAGACATGCAGGTTAGGTTGACTGGCCATTCTAAATTGGCCCTAGTGTGTGCTTGGTGTGTGTGTGTGTGTCCTGCGGTGGGTTGGCGCCCTGCCCGGGATTGGTTCCCTGCCTTGCACCCTGTGTTGGCTGGGATTGGCTGTGTTCAGATTCAGCGGGTTGGACAATGGATGGATGGATGTTGATATATATTCAGCAATGCCTAAATTAACTATGCTTTGTGCGGCTCTTCAGTGGCACACTATCTCCATGCTGAAGAGACCCCTCACTGTCTGCACAGGAATTTCAAAATGTGCTCATTTCCCAGTGGGGTTTCTCTCTCCTCCTCATCCCTCGCTGATCTTTTTTCCCCCTCATAAAGCACAGAGGATTTAATCTTTGGAGCTCTGACTATGCCTTATTTAGGCCTGATGCCAATGCTAAATTGAAAATCTGGGGACATATTGCTGACATTCAGGTGTGCACCCTCAGGATCCTATTAATATTCTTGGAGAGTGTTTTGTCTGTAGGCGCTGGCAGACTGAATGGCAGAAATGAGAGCTTTTATTGCTAGATTTACGGGAAGATAAACAGAAAGACCATTACTTATAGTTAAAAGCCTCAAACCCTTTCCATTAATATACAATAACACTGTATATTTAAATTCCTGCTTAGTCATTATATATGTGGACTTTGTGTGCTCCTTCCATGTCTGCATGAGATTTTCTCTAAGCACTCCAGCTCTCTGCCACTTCCCAAAGTTATGCATGTTAGGTTAACTATAAATGGACCTGTTTGAATGTGCATAGTAAGTCCTGCCACTACTCAGCAGGAACAAGAAATGAAAGAAATATTCAGTATCAAGGCATCAAAATGTAGGATTGCATTGGTCCATCAGGTCAGGTTGGGGAGCATGCACTGGTATAGCGCGTTGCCGCAACCACCACATGACGAAACAGCTCAGGATCCCATTTGGCAACCCCTCAGGCAGACACGTGGTCCAGTCCCACACTCTGGAAATGACCATCTATCTGTCACAGCTAGGTATTACGTGGGCGTCCCCTTGGCCTGGTCCAGCCACTTGGGTCCTCAACAAATGAGGATGCTATGAGCCAGATCACCCTCGGGGAATTGCGCCACATGGCTGTAGTGCTGTAACTGTCGCTCCCTCACAATGCAGGTAATGTGCCTCATTCAGGACTCCACGAGCAACCGCTCATTCAACACGAAGTCAAACCAGCGGTACCCAAGGATTTTCCGGAGAGACACAGTACCAAAGGAGTCCAATCTTCGTGTCAGGTCACTGGATAGCATCCATGTCTCGCAACCATATAGCAAGACAGGAAGCACCAGGACTCTAAAGACTTGGACCTTCGTCCTTTTGCATAGATATCGGTAGCGCCTCACCCTATTTATAACTTTTCTTACTTATTATTGACAAACTTTAAGCCAGTACCATCTCAATGTGCAAGTCTGTGAAAGGCATCTGCTAGACCTCTACCCTTATTTTCAATCAGGCCGTGTGAACTCTGCTCTCTTCCATCCATGTCATGAAAAGCTATTCTTAACAGTACCTTGGCATCACCTACAAATTCAAATTATCCAAATATGCAATTACATTCGTACATCGCCTGTACCTCACCTCTTATAAGCTTTATGTAGTGCAGCATCCCATCTGTCACTTGTGTCCTTTAAATGCCCTGTTCACTTTTCTCCATGTAATTAGGGACAATCCTCCAGTTTCTGCTTTTTGAATGAATGTTTCCAATTGCCTATGCAATATTTTCTCTTTTAATATTCCTTGTTTGCCTCATATATTCCTTCTCCTGGACCTCTCTTCTATCCAGCAGAGGTTATTCTGCCCAGGTACCATCTCAGCTAAACTAATCTTAACCCCTTTCTGAAAATCTCCTGCCTCACTCTTTGTAAACTTTTGGAAATCTTCTTCTTTAATCTAATCTTACTTGAATTTATATAGAGAAATGGCAAGTTGCTGAACATTTGGTTGGGAGTTTGTTGATGGGGGATCCATATCATGCCACTAATTTTAATCCTGTGTCTGTCTGGCTTCTCTTGCTGATCTACACAGGCAAAAGTAAAATCTAATCCATTATAGTCCCCTTTTACAAGGCAAAGTTTTGGTGGGCCTGTTGTTGTATACTGTTACAACTTCTTTGTTTCTTTCTTGTTTCTACCAATTGTACTCAAAATAAAAATTTTGATCTCGGGGATTAATACAATGTACCATATACCAAAAGAGAGGCGCCGAGCGGGTGTGGGTATACTTATTGCCCCCCGACTTGGAGCCTGTACATTGGGGTTTACCCCGGTAGACGAGAGGGTAGCCTCCCTTCGCCTTCGGGTGGGGGGACGGGTCCTAACTGTTGTTTGTGCGTATGCACCGAACAGCAGTTCGGAGTACCCACCCTTTTTGGAGTCCCTGGAGGGGGTGCTAGAGGGCATACCTTCTGGGGACTCCCTCGTTCTGCTGGGAGACTTCAATGCTCACGTGGGCAATGACAGTGAGACCTAGAAGGGCGTGATTGGGAGGAATGGCCCCCCCGATCTGAACCCAAGCGGTGTTTTGTTATTGGACTTCTGTGCTCGTCACGGATTGTCCATAACGAACACCATGTTCAAGCATAGGGGTGTTCATATGTGCACTTGGCACCAGGACACCCTAGGCCTCAGTTCGATGATCGACTTTGTGGTCGTGTCGTCGGACTTGCGGCCACATGTCTTGGACACTCGGGTGAAGAGAGGGGCGGAGCTGTCAACTGATCACCACCTGGTGGTGAGTTGGCTTTGATGGTGGGGGAGGATGCCGGTCAGGCGTGGTAGGCCCAAACGTGTTGTGAGGGTCTGCTGGGAACGTCTGGCAGAGCCCCCTGTCAGAAGTAGCTTCAACTCCCACCTCCGGCAGAACTTCGACCACATCCTGAGGGAGGTGGGGGACATTGAGTCCGAATGGGCCATGTTCCGTGCCTCTATTGTTGAGGCAGCTGACTGGAGCTGTGGCCGTAAGGTGGTCGGTGCCTGTCGTGGCGGCAATCCCCGAACCCGTTGGTGGACACCGGCGGTGAAGGATGCCGTCAAGCTGAAGAAGGAGTCCTACAGGACCCTTTTGTCCTGTGGGACCCTGGAGGCAGCTGATAGGTACCGGCAGGCCAAGCGGAATGCGGCTTTGGTGGTTGCTGAGGCAAAAACTCGGGCGTGGGAGGAGTTTGGGGAGGCCATGGAGAATGACTTTCGGACAGCTTCGAGGAGATTCTGGTCCACCATCCGGCGTCTCAGGAAGGGGAAGCAGTGCAGTGTCAACACTGTATATGGTGGGGATGGTGCGCTGCTGACCTCGACTCGAGACGTTGTGGGTCGGTGGGGGGAGTACTTCGAAGACCTACTCAATCCCATTAACATGCCTTCCAATGAGGAAGCAGAGCCTGGGGACTCAGAGGTGGGCACCCCCATCTCTGGGACTGAGGTCACCGAGGTGGTCAAAAAACTCCTTGGTGGCAGGGCCCCGGGGGTGGATGAGATACGCCCGGAGTTCCTCAAGGCTCTGGATGTTGTAGGACTGTCTTGGTTGACACGCCTCTGCAACATCACATGGACATCAGGGACAGTGCCTCTGGATTGGCAGACCAGGGTGGTGGTCCCCCTCTTTAAGAAGGGGGATCGGAGGGTGTGTTCTAACTACAGAGGGATCACACTCCTCAGCCTCCCTGGAAAAGTCTATTCAGGGGTCCTGGAGAGGAGTGTCCGTCTGATAGTCGAGCCTCAGATTCAGGAGGAACAGTGTGGTTTTCGTCCTGGTCGCGGAACAGTGGACCAGCTTTATACCCTTAGCAGGGTCCTGGAGGGTGCATGGGAGTTTGCCCAACCAGTCTACATGTGTTTTGTGGACTTGGAAAAGGCATTCGACCGTGTCCCTCGGGGTATCCTGTGGGGGGTACTCCGAGAGTATGGGGTACCGGCCCCCCTGATAAGGGCTGTTCGGTCCCTGTACGATCGGTGTCAGAGCTTGGTCCGCATTGCCGGCAGTAAGTCGAACCCGTTTCCAGTAAGAGTTGGACTCCGCCAGGGCTGCCCTTTGTCACTGATTCTGTTCATAACTTTTATGGACAGAATTTCTAGGCGCAGCCAGGGCGTTGAGGGGGTCCGGTTTGGTGGGCTCAGGATTGGGTCACTGCTTTTTGCAGATGATGTTGTCCTGTTTGCTTCATCAGGCCGTGATCTTCAGCTCTCTCTGGATCGGTTCGCAGCCGAGTGTGAAGCGGCTGGGATGAGAATCAGCACCTCCAAATCCGAAACCATGGTCCTCAGCCGGAAAAGGGTGGAGTGCCCTCTCAGGGTTGGTAGCGAGATCCTGCCCCAAGTGGAGGAGTTCAAGTATCTCGGGGTCTTGTTCACGAGTGAGGGAAGAATGGAGCGTGAGATCGACAGGCGGATCGGTGCGGCATCCGCAGTAATGCGGGCTCTGCATCGGTTGTCGTGGTGACAAAGGAGCTGAGCCGCAAGGCGAAGCTCTCAATTTACCAGTCGATCTATGTTCCTACCCTCACCTATGGTCATGAGCTATGGGTTTGACCGAAAGAACGAGATCGCGAATACAAGCGGCTGAAATGAGTTTCCTCCGCAGGGTGTCTGGGCTTTCCCTTAAAGATAGGGTGAGAAGCTCAGTCATCCGGGAGGGGTTCAGAGTAGAGCCGCTGCTCCTCCGCATCGAGAGGAGTCAGATGAGGTGGCTCGGGCATCTGATCAGGATGCCTCCTGGACGCCTCCCTGGTGAGGTGTTCCGGGCACGTCAAACCGGGAGGAGGCCCCGGGGAAGACCCAGGACACGCTGGAGGGACTATGTCTCTCGACTGGCCTGGGAACGCCTTGGGATTCTCCCGGAAGAGCTAGAAGAAGTGGCCGGGGAGAGGGAAGTCTGGGCATCTCTGCTCAAGCTGCTGCCCCCGCGACCCGACCTCGGATAAGCGGGAGACAATGGATGGATGGATGGATGGATGGCTGCTAGGCGATGTCACCCAGAACTTGCGTTGAGTGACATCATTGATCCAGTGATATATACGTTGTCAGCATGAAGCAGTTGTCATGCTACTTTTGGGATTGACTCTGTATTCTTAACAAGAGATTACAGTTTACTAAGCAGCAAATGTGTTTTGATGATGAGTTTTGGTTAAAATTCTAAATTCTAATGAAAGACTGGAGAGTTTCCTGAATTGACTAAAGAAAGGCTTCATTTTCTGACCTTGTGGCCTGCCATTTTCTACCTCTTGGTAGAACAAAGAGAAAAAAACAAAAAACAATTAAATAAAACTAAAGGTATAAACCAGAATTCAAAAGCCAAGGAGCATTGACATAGAAAAATCTAACATCTGAATCTTCTTGGAAAGAAACAAATTGACTTACGATCCGTATCTCCTGATTCTCTGCGTTAAAAAATTTACCGTCTCACCCTCAGTCAATTTAATAATCCTTTGGCAAATTCTTAAATAATGTCCTTAACACTGCTTTTTGCGTAATACTACTTCTACTTATATTAATAGTAATAATAATAACCCCCCTACGGTCTACTACCTTGTCGTGGTAGAGGGGCTTGCAAATCCTTATGATCCTTAGAGAGATGACGGTAGGAGCATTATGCTGCTGGTTGGACCACCAGTGCCTGTAAGGTCGAGGAGATGATGCCAGACTAAAGGTAGACCACAACCTGCTCGAGCACAAATATCAAATATTAAAAAATGGTTATAATAAGAAATAGAATATATACTGGCTCAGTCATGACCTGGGATAAAAAGATGCACATTCATGAACTAAGAAAAGGCCAATGTTTGAAAAATGAGCTGCAATCAACATTGACTACTGGTGGCAAAAGCAGCACCACTCTAAGTATGGCTATTACAATAGCCACTCTACAGAGTGGTGAGCTTGACCACCAGACCCAAACTGCTATGGTTGTTTTCGGGCCCCAAGCTCCTGAACACCAAAGCAAGTAAGCTCATGCAGTGGACAAAATATATCAATGAGTTCCTCAAGTGTGCATATTCTACAATTACAAAAATAATAACAAGCAGAGAACAGCTAAAATTCTGGGTGGCACAATCGTTCCACGGTTGTTAGTTCTCTTACTGGTCATTTTCTGTTAGGTTTGTGCAGGTTTTCCTCACTTATCCCAAAAATGAGTGTCAATTGGTGTAGTAAAAAATTAGGCATCAGACAGAATAAGGTTTGGGGATGGCCTCCCCGTATACTGAAAAATCAGCAATACAACAAAAATCCCACATCTTTACAACTGAAATGACTAACAGGGTTATAAATATAGTGGATAAGAGGAAGAGGTGGAGTCAGGGTGGCTGGAACAGGAACTGATGTGGCAGGCAGATGGATTCTGGGTACCGGAAATGACATCATACGGGTTTGCTGGACGTGATGCTAAAACAGTGGGCGGACGGGTGGTGATATTATTGAGAGGCAGTGCCTTTGGCTGAACTGCAGAGGAATAAGAGGAGAGAGGATCAGGTGAGTGCAGCAACCCCTGGTCTAGCTGACAAATAATGCTATTTGAGCTTGTAAACTGTGCCCCATGTGCACGTGTGAGACATTGGCTATTTTCAGTTGCCTCTGTATATGTGTGAGTGTAGGGATGTGAATGAGTGGTCCCTGCAAACGAGTGAAGTCCCCTGTCAAGAGTCAGTTCCTGCATTCTATCGAGATTTAAAAGTTATATGTTATGTTACATAGACTATGAATATTATTACTAGTACTAATCACTTATATTATTACAACAAATACTACAATTACTATTACTAGTACTACTAAGAACTGATTGTCATAAAATACTAATACTACTAAAATAATTCTACTACTAGTGCTACTGTCAATAGTAATAATACAAAAAATAATGGATGTCGCTAACACTACTATTGCCACTAAAAATAAGAAGAAGAGTAACAATGGGTATATAGTATAAATTATATTTGTGTGGCAAAATAAAAATATTAAAAACTAAACAATTGCCCCCTGAACAGATTTCCAGTGCTTTACACCGCTGATGAGTTCCAAAAGCTTTTAATGCCTGGGGTGCTCATTGTGACATCACACAAGTGCAGTACGGAGCACATCAGACAATTGAGTAGTAATAATAAGACACACGACAGCAGATTATTTTAGCGCAGCACACAATCCGATGTACTATCAGTTGACAGATGATATAAACTTAAAAGCTCAACAAATAAACCACCCCCTGCTTTTGTCCATTTTCCCCACTGATATTGCCATCATTCAGTCATATCTTACTGCTCATCTCCTGCTTGTCAGCAAGATGGCAGTGCTGCTCAGCCTCATCCTCTGCTCTCGAGGAGATGCTAATGATCTCATCTGCTTTTTCAGACTCTCTAAACATAAGCACAGTGAGAACAGTTTTTAATGCTGTAAAAAGTCCAATTATTACTTCAATAAAGAACAGCAATTACAAATGCAGATGACATCAAATATTTATGCTGTACTTCTTTATTTCTAATAATTGGCCAAAAACACTTTTAAAAAGAAGTTTTCTGAAAAATTATAAAAGTTCAGTACTTATTAAAACTTATTTCATTAGACGAGAACAGCAAAAATCTGAAATGGACAAAACAAACTCCGGGTTACCTGTTGTTTCATACACTTCAATTGCGGTTCTCTTTTCATTACGTCTCTTGCTTATCGTGTTACCTCAACTCACTCCTGTACTGCTAATGGTACTTGTCTGACATATCAGGCACCCCATTCGTGAGATGAAACAAAGTCAAAATCAAACTTTTATCTTTTTGTAAATGCAGAATTAGTTTAGCTGATAATGTGAATGAAAGCTTGAAAGCTTGAGTTCTTCAAGTTGCTAGCATCAGTCCAGCTTGCCTGTATTGTTCTATACATTCTGATTCTTCTGTGCTCACCCTCATTAATATCGGCCAAAAGATGGATTTTGTAAATGAAATTGATGTGAATAAACCTTGCTGAGTTAGATCCTGACAGAAGATTGAACATCTATCCGGCATCAACTGTAGTTCTGCTTTAATGCAGGCATACAGAATGAACCATCAAATGGCATCATTGATTAATTTGTTTTTCAAGGATTCCTTCATTCATTGGCTCCTCATTCAGGTCCATGGTCTCCATGGTAAGGTCAGTCTACTGACACAGGCGAGGGTATGTTGTTATGTGACTATTATGCACCAAATCCACTCAGTTTGACTGAGAGTCACAGGGACCAGAGCCTTAACCAGTAGCATCAGGTACAAGGCAGGAACCAATCTTGGACAGGGTGCCAGTTTTTTAGTTATGTGTGACCACATAATTTATGTGATGTAGACAAGTATTAAAGCAGATAAAAACATGCAGATGTGCCTATCCAAAAGAAGAAGCCTGGTAGCTCTGCTATGGTCAGACATGGGCAGATAGTGTGTAACCTTGGTCAAGTCTGCCCCTGGCCAATGCAGCTAACTAGTACAGGTACCTACTGGCCTAGCAGTCTGTTGACCTAGTGTCAGCTGTCAGAGCTCATCCCTCCCCAGTCTCTCAATACTTTGTCAGAGACTCATAACATCTGTTCTGTTGCCTGCTCTTTAGTTTAGAAGGTGTCTCCTTTTCCAGGAGGGTCCATTCTCTACAGCTTTGCTGAGTGAGTGATACCCTTGTAAGCCAAATACCCCATCTTGGCATGCCTGTCAGTAATTAACTATAGAAAAACACACAGTTTATAGAGATTCTACAGATGTCATGGACATCGGTATCATGGCAAGTCCTTTCATGTATTTCCTCTTTTGGCTACTTTTTCAGTTATTTTATTGCTGTTATTATTTTTTTTATTTCTATGATAGTGATGTCATCTTGGCACCCTTATTTTTGGGGTTGTCACCATTTTGTATTCCTTTTTTATGCTGGCAGCCTTATTATTTATAGCTACAGCATCTATTGCTAGCTATGTGACATATGTTGTCATTGGTTCCTGCTTGTCTGTCTATCTATTTACAGTATAATGATGGATAGCTGGCAGCTCAACCCGGCCAGGATGCCCCTGAAATGGAAGGATGGAGGAAGGCAGCTACTTGCTGACACTGCCTCCCCCAAAATGCTAGATGGCAACTCCCCTGGAATTTAGCGTTGCCCCGGATTCCCGCAGGGCACCTTGGGACATGGAGTTTGGTTTCTCAGGCCTTCTGCGTGCCGCCAGATGGAGTTGTCGAAGGACCTGGGTGCTCATCCTTTCCCTATAGCCTGGAAGTACGAGGTAGTCACGAGGGCAGAAGCCCCGAAGTACTTCCAGGCTGAAGAAAAAGCCAGTTCTTCATTAGACCCGGAAGTGCTAGCCAGTCACATGGACGGAAGGACAGAAGCACTTCTGGGTCAAGGACTACTTATTGGACTGATGGGAACCCAGCAAGCGAGCCGGAGCTGGGAAGTAGAAGACAGAGCTTGCTGGGAGGTGTGAAGGAGAGAATTGCATTGATTTATTGGTTATTTGATTGTGTTATGGTGGTTGTGGTGCTTAGAAAGCACTATTTAAAGAAGAAAAATATTAAAATACTTCTGAGTGCTTTTACCCTGTGTCCTGTGTATCGGTCTGTTGGGTTTAAGGGGCGACAGTGACCTCTAGCGTACTTACTATTTATATAAAATATATATAATAAAGTGTGTGTGTGTACTGTGTGCGTATATATATGTGTTGGAGCAAGATCAAGTGAGACTTCCCCTAAGAGAAAACAAAATTTAATGCAGACTCGTTGTTCTTTATGATCACCCATCACAATGAACAGCAAGTCTGCGTTAAATTTAATTTTCTTTTAGGGGAAACTGCTGCTGAAACTGGAGTGAAGCTTGAAACTGCTTTTAAAGAGGAAGCTTTAAGTAAAACACAGGTCTACGAGTGGTTATCGCCTTTCTACGGAAGCGTATTAGGGCCATGGAGAAAAAAAAAATACAGACACAGTGAAGAAAAAAAAAACTAAATGTCGATATGTTGACTTTATTCTCGTAGTTTGTCATTAAAATGAAAATGATATCAAGTATCTATCTTAGCATTCTAAATGTTCAGAGAGCAGGAATATCATGAAGTGAATATATTCTGTGCAGCGATCGCTGCCTGCGCCTCCTTAATGCAAGAGGAAGTCAGTTTAAGAAGCGCATAGTGATTAATAACTGGGTCGGTGAACATTTAACACAAAGCATTTAATGTGCTACATAACTTATGATGGGGTTTGAAAAAATCTAGCAAATTAAATATTTATCTTAAGATGAAGTTTAATTTACGACATTCTACTTTAATGACAAAATAAACTACAAGAATAAAGTGGAAATGTCGACTTTAATTTCGACATAAACGGCGAGAATAAAGTCAGCATGTCGACTTTATTCTCGTCATAAGCATTGAGATTAAAGTGGAAATGTCGAGAATAAGGTCGACATGTCGACTTTATTCTCGACATTTAGTTTTTTATTTTCTTCACTGTGTCCATATTTTTTTTTTCTTCACTGTGGCCCTAATAGACTTCCATACCTTTCAAATGAGGGGAGATGTCACTTGATTTTGCTCCGTGCGACTTTTTCTTGTTCCTGCATATGAATAAAGAGCTTAAAGGAAAGTGTTTTCGTACTGTGGAGGAAGTGAAAAAAGAATTGCTGCAAACATTGGACAATGTTCCTCTTCAGCGATTCCAAAAATATTTCTACCAGTGGGAAAACCGTTAGGACAAGTGCATTGATTCACATGGAGAGGTCTTTGAAGGAGACTAAAGTTTCAGGAAGTAAAAATTATTAAAACAATTTTTTTTTCCAATTCCTGTTATTTTTGGGTACCATCTCTCTCTCTCTCTCTCTCTCTCTCTCTCTATATATATATATATATATATATATATATATATATATATATGCTAAGGGATGTCCTTAAGTCATGCAAAAACTCACGACCCACAAAATGGAGATGCAAACTTTTTTGGTCACATTGCTGACAGGAAAAAAAAACACAGTGATATCTATTGACAGTGAAGCACATTGCACAGGCCGACAGATCATTTTCATTGTTCATGTAAGTCATACACTCTGCGCTCAAAAGAAAGTCATACATGACCAAAGAACTGGTGGTGCAGACTACCTCCACCACGTAGTCGGGCCCTTCTCATGGCAAGTAGTGGCACAGCTGACAGGAGATGAACAGCAGTGCAAGCACACAGCATGGCTGACAGGAAAAGAATTGCTGTGACATCTGCTGACTGTGAAGTAGATTGCACAGGCCAAATAGTCGTTTTCATCATTAGTCATACATTTCAAGTACAAATGACAGTCATACACAGCATTAAGAAATGAAAGAGCTGGCAGAATCCTCTGCAGGGGGACCTGGCGTTCCAAGTGTTCCCTAGTTAAAGCTCATGGTGCACATGGCTTAGTGTCCTTACTTTGTCTTGATTTTTTTTGCTCTCAAATCTCTCTTGTTTAGCGTAGAAGGTAGTAAAGATGTACTACTAAGAAGACATTTTTCTAATTTTCTTATTTGTGTATTGAGTTTTTATGACTGGCTTTCACTTTTTCATTGCAAACCACTGCTCATTTCTTTTGACACATATGAATGGTCCTGGTATTCCATTCTCTGTATATACTTCAACACAGAAATAGCACAACAACAGAAATAGCACAGCATTCACTAGCAATTAAACCTGTAAAGCAGCAAGTGAACTAAGTAACATAAAGGCTGATTACAAATATCTGCAACCATGTTTGAAAGACCTCCTGATTTCTAATGTGCTTGAACAATGGCCCTTCAAAAGCAAAGACAGATTACTGAAGAGGACCTCCACTACAGTGCTGCGAAGTGACTTTGATGCCTCTTTAGCAGATTATCTATCCATCTCCTCCCAGTCAAGCCTGTGTCTTCCAGTTCAAAGCCTATGCTGGTAGTATTGGAAAAAAGGAAAAAGCAACCCAGGACCGAGCTTTGGCTCATCACAAGGCACCTAACAAGCGGCTCTAAGTGTAATTCTGCAGATAACCCTGCTTAGTTCTGTACTGTCTCATAGCATACCTGAGGGCTACTTTGAGGTCTGGTTTAATTTCAGATTTTTAAACATTTAAAACAGAATGGAGGTGAAACAGCTGAGGTTTGACATATTTGGTTGTCACTCTGCCATCTTTAAGGGGCTTGAGGTTGGTCATTCTTTGGTCAGCTTAGAAAAACCAGCTTTGAGCCTCAGAGCTCCCATCAAAAGTATGAGCAATGTGCTCTTGACGCAGACAGATAACAAAGGACATAAGCCATATGAGTATGAACTTCATTTGACTTCAGTCCTTTTAATTTCCCTGTCCAAAATGAAATGCATGGAATTCATTACTTCGTGAATGAAGATGTTGCCAGCATTTTAAAGCTCTTTTTAATAGGATACCATACAGAAAGTGTAACTGCTTAACTGGAATAAAAAAAACAAAAACAAAGATTTTGAAAAACTGGAAGCGGTGCAAAACTCCAATGAGTAAATACATCAGGAGTCGAGGAAGAAAATAAACCGAGAGCTGAAATCAACTGTCAGAGTGACAACAGTCTGCTCAGCAGGGCGCAGAGAATCAGACATGAAGTTCAAGACTAATGCAGCAAAATAATAGAAACTACAGTGCATCCGAAGAAGTTTTTATTATTATAAAAAAATGCTACTTTCATTGTGTTTTCAGTGTGCTAAAAACTGCATGTGGTCACGTGGAATGATCCAACAACATGCCATTTTTTTCAAACACTACAGAAGAAGTCCTGTGTTCTTCATTCCTGTTAGAAAATGATGATGACTACATAGGCTGACCAAATTATTGCAGCTCCAAAACGGGACACCATTCACTTATCCAGCGAGTGTGCTGAATGGCACAATTTAAATCGAGGAGTATTACTCCATGGAGCTTCATGTGCTTTGTAAAAATATACATTAAATCAAAGAACTGCCACCCTTCGCATTTTGACCAGCTAACAATTCTGGGACAAACAGGACATTTTGTTTCATTCTGGGATACTTAGGATAAAATGGGTCACATTGGGAAAAATAGGGGACGGTCCCAGGAAAAACAGGACATCTGTTCAGTCTCTAACTAAATAATTCGTAAGTATGTGCTTTATTACTTGTTTGTTTACGGAATTTCTTTCCTCATGTCTTGCACTCTATTTGAATATTTTAATTTACTGAATGTCTGAGAAAAATGATGAAATGAAAGAGATTTATTTTGCAGGTTGCTTCTGGGTTGTTCTTGCTTAACCCAATTTTATAGATCTGCCTATTAATGTTGCAACTAATGTTAGGTTTCCCTTTAGCTCTTGCAACCTGGGATCAAACCTGAGCCCTTAATACCTTTGCCTTGGGCAAGAGACTCCACTAACATGATCACCTCAGAGGAAGACGAGCCTACGTTGCCCTTCATTGTCTTCTGCTCTCTAGCAATGAAGTTGTATCATAACTAACATGTTAATAGTGGAGTATTCCCTGCTGTTTAAATCCACAGGTATCTCCATTTCTGACACCATTATTGTGAGGGATATCATCAGATTGAGTCAGCCAAACCAGTTGCTCTCCATATTTCGGTCATCTACTTGTGACTTTATTGTTGCTATTCATAAGAGACAGTGGTCTGTGATCAGAGTTTATATTCAAGCTTGAAGTTGCTTTACTGCTATGGTGACCTGACAACAAGATTAAAGTAGAGTCTAGAACCTTTCACTGAATTCAAACACTAATCCTTCTCTCCGTTGATGTCATTGTAACTGGGATGAGCTCATGTCTAGCATCAGTTTTGTACCTCAGTTCCCACCAGCAGTCTAATCCCTACCTTGAAATGGACACACAAAAATGACCTGAGTGTACAGCTTTAGTCATTCCATTGAATTGCGTCACTATCTGACAGGATGGTGTAGGCAGTAGTTCTCAGCCTTTTTTGCCTTGGGACCCACATTGATTTATTTTTGTATATCAGTGATGACTAATTTTGCTGTAATTTTAATGTAAACTAGCCAGTATTCTCCCCTGAATGGCACGCAATAACAAATAACAGTAAATACATATTTGACATTTAAAAACAGTGTACACGACAGATGAAATGCACACAGTTCTCATCCAGAAAAATCATGACACAATGGCATTTAAAACTGAATCAAATTAGGTTTCCATTTGTCCTTCTAATTGGTAACTTGGGTAGGTGTGTTGAAATCTGAACAGAGTGCACTGAGGTCTCTTTGTTTTTGGGCAAAAGATGAGACGAGCTCTTCTGTATCGTGTTAGTTTTCTTACATTTGGCAATTTGATGTGCAGCGAGATGATGCCTGGGGTTCCTGCTGGCATTTTGTACAAACACACGAGAATGTTTTTTGTGACGCTTCAAGATTTTCATTTAAAAAAAGTTGAATGATTTACTTCTGTATATAGGAAGCTTTTTTCCAAATATCTTTACAGTTTGGAAGGCTTTCTGCTTTCACTTGGTAGCCCCACACTGCAGATAATGGCTGTTACACGCCACGCTTCACGGTAAATTGGGATTGTATGTTCTTTCAACATTTCTATTTGGTTCAGGTTTTTGGGATGAATCTTGTGAGGGTGATACAGAATTGGAAGAGATTGGAGTAGGTGATATGACGGGGCATTTGAAAAATGTGCCCATGTTCGTTGGCTTTCTTATTGAAGTGTGCAGTGCACTTATGTCAGTCAGTTCAGTTCTTCAGTATACAGACTGAGCGCAGTACTGGTATCTTTTTAACCAGTAACCCCCTAAAACATTAAAGTGATATCTGGCTTAATTATTTTATTCTTTAAACTTAAGCTGATGACCCATGTCTGCCAGCCAGCGAGCCACAGATTTGAGAAACACTAATGTAGACAATGCAGTGCATTGTCTTAAAATCCACTTTTTTATGCTTAGTCATAATTTGTAATTTGAACTAACTGGTTGTGAACTCTAATATCCACTTGCAAACTTTTCATTCTTGATGCTAAACAAAACATTTATTAGAATGTGTATTGTCATGGGGTGTGTCTTGGCTAGTTATTGGTTGGCCTTCTCCCACACAGCCTAAACTGTAGACAAACACACTTACCATACACACTAGTGGCTCTGTGGCTAAGGATCTGCGCTGGGATCTGGAAGGTTGCCAGTTCAAATCCTGTTACTTACTTCATTTGGGCCCTTAACCCTTTAACCGCCAACTCCCTAAATATTCCCCACGCCAGGTGAAATCTGAACAATTTTCGTTTTTTTACTTTTTTACATTTATTCAAGCAGTATTGACCACTAAATGTTGTGCAAGTTCTAGAAATGGGCAAACACATACAACTGGAGTACCAGTTATCCATCCAAATGGTGTACCCACTGTCCAATAGTGGTAGGGCAAGGTACACAACAATTTTCTCTGAAAGTCCAAAGTCCTTACATTCATCTGGCAACACTGCTGAAATACTACTCATAGGATCCTCTTTGCCAGTGTATACACGAAATCTATAAATGTAACCTGAATTCTCAGCTAAGCAAAACATCTTGATACCAAACCGTGCCCTTTTCAATGGTAGATACTGTCGAAACTGTAAGCGGCCCTTCCACAACAATAAACTTTCATCAACTGCAACTGACAGTCCTGGCATGTAGGGTAACTGAAATGTTTCAAATAAATGTTCAATCAAAGGACGTAGCTTGAACAAGCGGTCGCGGTTTGGATCTTTCTTATCTGGCTCATTTCTGTTGTCATTCAAATGAAAGAATTTCAGCAGCAAAGAGAATCGGTTACGATTCATGATAGCTTCAAAAATATGTGTTGCATACATAGGATCTGTAGACCAGTACATCTCAATATCTAGTTTTCTGATTATTCCCATCAACATCAAAATCCCAATGAATTTTTTCATTTCGTTTTCATCAGTGTCAAACCAAGCACGAACACGGGAATGTGGAGGTAAATTGGGATTTTTCTCAATAAACTGTGCTGCATACAGATTTGTCTGATGAACAAAATGTCTGATCAAATCAGGTGACACAAACAGCTCATAAAACTGCTCAGCAGTGTAATTGTTTACATCAACAGTAAAGCCACACGTTCCCTCAAACGGATGCAGAAAAGGTAGCTCACCACGGGCAGCAGTCCAGTTGAGATGCTGGGGATACACCCACTCAGCGCCGTCATCCGATGCGTCTTCATTCACAGTATCATGCAGCGCACGTTGCTGCTCATCATTGTCACTAAAATCTTCTTCAGAACTGCTACAATCATAATCAGAATTGTCCAAAATCGCCTGCAAAGCCTCACTTGAAGTCAGTTTATGTTTCGCCATATTCACAGCTGTCACTTCCGAATCACGTCACATAACCGGCCAAAACAACCACAGAGTTGTCGAAATACAATGTAGTAATAATACCCACGCCAAACCATCAGTTATACTACGCGCCAGGCATTCATATAACCATAGGCAAATGTGCCGGATAATTCCGGCAGTATGGCGTTAGCAATAAAACAACCATGCCGGATATATCCGGCAGAGCGTGGTTAAGGGGTTAAGCAAGGACCCTGACCTGAAAACTGCTCCAGGGGTGCTGAACAATGGTTGACCCTGTGCTCTAATCCCCAAAGGTCACAAGAAAAGACAATTTCCCCTCAGGGATTTATAAAATATATCAGATCAAAAGCAAGAGCGGTATCTGCACAGCCTAGCACTTTTCTAGTACTAAACGGACAATAGAGGCTAGGCCGCCTTTTCCTATACTGTCACCTAACAACAGTATGTTTCTCCTCCCCTTGCTGTTTACTATTGGAGGCATCCTTCCTCAGCTGTCTAACTCTTGGGGAGGATGGTGACAATCTACTCAGATAAGGAGCCCTGCATTTATTTTATTTCCTTAATTACTCAAAATGTGTAGACAAAGTATTGGAGTTCAATCCAAAGGTACATTTATTAGCAAATGGAATAATTAATAGCAGGAAAAAATAAGTGAATAATAAGAAAAATACGACTGTGATTAAAAGGTAATAAATGTCTTATCTTACCGAGAATCCAGCCATCACACACTTTCAAGTTTGTTCCCCACACTCAGGATGAATGAATCATGAGTTGAGCCAGGCCATCTCGCAAAAACATTAGTGAGGCGCATTTTCACACATTAATAGAGTGAAAATGCTTTCTATTTACATAAACAACTTCATTCTCTGAAGGTGCCTTTATAGCAATGTGTGTGCAGTCAACCGCTCCGATTACATTGGGAAAACCGGACATTGCTGCAAATTGCACTTTGATGTCTGCCTGCCAGAGTGTACGGAAATCTTATATACCTGCTTGACAAGCGGATAATACCATCCCATACAGCTGGCATGGCACGACTCAGTGAAGACTGAGAAATACCGGATCGGTCAGTCACTTCACGCTGAAAAGTTCCTGTGGCTAAAAATCCGAGAGTGGACAGAAGTTGCAAAGGAGCAGGTAGAGCACAATTTCTCAAAGTCTGCCTTTGCAAAGCCGGCACCAGTTCAGCACACAGCTCCAAGAGGATCGCTCTTGGAAATCTAAACCGACTTAGAAGCCAGTCATCATCATGTGTCAAGAAATCAGTATGATCTCTGAATACGCGCTCTCTTTTGATCCTTCCATTTGTAATGTCCTCTAACAACACTAAATCAGCCATGGCAGTGGAATAGTTTGGCCATTCTGTGCACAATTATATTGTTACAGATTGATTACAATCAGGTGCCATAAAATTATTAACGTTATTGGTTAATTTCAGTGTATTTGAAAAAGCCAGCATTTTGGATATAAAACGAGAAAGAGAAACCACACAGGAACAGTAGCACTGCTTTGACGTTGGGTGCCGCCAGTCTGCAAAACCGAGCAGAGAACTTGCGTACGCCAGGGTATGACCTACCGTGGAAATGTGCATGGCTTTACACCACGTTTACATTTTATACATCGCGATTTGAGCGTGGAAATGTTTGTATGCAACATTTCTGTGCGTATGCACCGTTTATACATGAAGCCCCTGGCCTTTGAAGTATAAATTTATATTATAATCCCAGGTTAGAATATGAGTTATTTACTGAGATAAAAACATGTGCAAACAGTCATGCACCAACATGAGTCTCAGTTGGGGACCAGCCATTTGGCCATATGTCAGTCACAAAGTATATAGGTCATTGCAACTGAGGCTCTGTGAGTCTGGCGATGGTCACAGCGTGCATATTTTATCTGTCAGCAGAGTTGGCCACACGGTGGGTCTGTGTAAGGCAGTATTTCTTAACCACTAGATTGCGTCGCTGGTGGGTGGCAATCATTGTTTCCTGGTGGGTTGCGGCAGATCACCTAAGCTGGTGTTTCTCATTTACTAAGTGGACAATGGGTGTTGTTGTTGGTTTGTGAGTGGGTTGCCAAAGTGATCAGCAGTCCTGTTCAAGGCACAGTTTGCATTTGCTGCTAGTTGGGTCATCAACAAATTGGAAAAGGCAAAACTGGGGTGCAGGACCATAAAGGTTGAGAAACATCAGTGTTAGGAAGGTGGTGTTAGCCAAATACACAAGAATTTGCCGCAGGGAGTAGTGCCAATCACACAAATCTTAAAGGGCAATTTCTAGAACATTCTTATCCTATTGTTTTCCTATGGCCCTTGGCTGTAAGTATGAATAGCCCCAACTTGGTCAGCCATAAATCTGCTCATGACGGCATATACTGTATAAAGCATCAAAGTATAATACAGAGTCCCTTGGAAATGAGACATATGTGAGTAGAGGTTCACATTTGTAGGTAAGCAGTTCACATTTCAACCTCAGCTCACTGGCCTCATCTGTGCAAATCTCCAGTAAAAATCAGTTGACTGTAGTTTTTGTGCAATATGTCAGCAGTCACAAAGTGGCTAAGAACACAAGCTTGATCGTGAAAGAGGTCATTCAGGCCTTCACACTTTACTTCTATGGGCTGAACTTTGTCCATTTGGACTTCAATACAAGATTGTATGTTCATACAGTATATTCAAATGGTTTTACATTGTGAAAAATTTGGTGTTGTATATATTAGATTAGATAGAACTACATTTGTCCTCACGGGGGTATTTTGCTTTTTAAATAAATTAATACAAAAATAGGTAGATAAGTAAGTAAATAACTAAAGAAATATACACACATGCTTTAGTCTGAACACACACCGGAATGACTATAAAACAAGAACATTAAAAAGAAAGAAAACTTCTTACTTGACTGTCACAGTCCCAGTGAGGCATTATGTGAATGTATTGTTGTTGGTATAACGGAGCCCCAATACCATTTCTTGACACACTTCTGCTGAATAATTTGTTGGCTGAAAGCCCTCAGTGTTAGTGTGTCTGAGAGAGTACAGGCAGCATTGTTCATAATGGCACTCAGTTTTATTTAAATTCTCTCCTTCGCTATGACCTATAGGGGTCCAGAGTGTGTCCCATAACTGAACCTGCCCTTTTAACCAGCTTGTTAATTTGATGTGACTCTCTTGAAGTAATGTTACCAGCCCAACCCAAGACTCCACAGAAAATCACACTGACCATTACAGATTTATAAAAGATGTGAAGAATGTCAATACCCACATTAAAGGAACACATTCTCCCAAGGAACACACTATCTATATATAGTTCCTTTGTGTTCTGAGACCAGTCCAGCCTGTCATTAATGTGGACCCTCAAGTACTTGTAGGAGTGAACCACCTCTACATCCACTCTGTGAATAGTGACCAGACATAGAGGCGCTTCAAGCATATTTGACTCTCACCTAATCATCAACAAGCACTACTGGTAAATAAAGCATCATTGCACAAAAATATAACAGAAATAATCAACTTTCCATTCAACAAAAAAAATTGCCATACATTTTACCATAAAAAAGGTTTAGTTCTATCATCTCACATAAGATACTAATTTAGAATATAGCACACATAATGGTTTTAGCAATGAGTGTTGCCATTAAAATAATGATGGAAAATACCTCATCAGTGCAATCTGTGCAATCTGCAGGTTGTCGACTTCAAAGTAAGTTCTGTTGTGAGTAACACTCTCCTCCATGCAAGCCTTCCAGGCATTTGTTCATTCCCTGCAGCAATTTTGTGAAAGAGCTCCACATATCTCTGTGGTATTTGGATTGGATATGTTTAATTGCAAATGACTCAGCAAAGTCAAATGGGACGTGATCTGGAGAGTACGAGACCCATCCAAGTGTGGGCATTTGTTTGCTGATGATTTTGATGTTTATATGTTGATCTTTTTATTTTTATCAGGCTTAATTGTGAAAGGTTGATAAACTAGAATTTTGCAAGCATGTTATTTTGGATTATGGATTTTAATAGAAAAACATATGCAAAAATAAACATTTCAAATGCATGCTTTTTGTATTACAGTTCTGATTTGAATAGTATATGCCATTTTATGGTATTTTTCAAATGATATAATCTTGTATCAGAATTGGAAGGAGTTAAATTTGTCTAAATGTCAACCTATCCATTTTTTTTACCCCAGTAGTCCAGTGCAGGGTCTTGCGGTTCTAAAGCCTATCTCTGCAGCGTTGGATGTAAGGCAAAAGGCAACCCTGGATGGGGCACCAGTCTGTTGCAGGGCAGCATCTGAACATGTTGTAACACTTTTGTAATGACGTAAAGGTAAACATTTTTAACTTCCTGATATGTTGTAGGGACTGGTATTTCTGATCAATTAGGGCAAAATATTGAAAATGGAGCCACAAAAATGCATCTTTTCATTTGATCATTAACAGTTGATTAAAATTACATAATGACATAATGAAATATTAAGATGAATTAAAATAAATGGAAACTTGAGATTAATAAAAGCAAATGCACTTTAATGTAGAGAGTGATCAAATTTCATTTCTTGTGGGATCAAAATGATGTAATTTACATTTATTTTGGCTTTGATGTTAGCAAAGTGGGTGCATGAGACATTTCATTTTGCTAATATGGCATTCTTTGTATTTAACCAAGACTTACTGTAATCTTGTGGAATTATTCCAGAAGCAAACTGAAAGCTAATTCACCTTTAAAACACATCCATGCAGTATGAATTATAACTGATAGACGACATCCTGTTTAATACGTTAGTGTGTCTAATCATCTAATGATCTGACCCTAGGCCTCCAGAAGTTGGAGAGTAAAAGAGAAAGGGCTAAAGGTCAGTAGAAAAATGGCCCATGAAAGAGCACCAACTACAAGCTCGTAGGCTCATGAAATAATTGAAGTAAGGATTATTACAGGTGATATAGAAGTAATTACTGTCGCCAGGCAATGACAAGCAAGAGGTAGGGCAATGTGGCTGCTTTGATGTCAGTCTTGTAACCGCAAAGAACAGAAAGCACTTAATTCACAAATAATTTAGAAAGCTGCCTTTTTAATGTGAAGTTAGTGTTAATATTGGTAGGATTAAGCACCTGTTAGTTGAAAGTTTCATTGGCAGATTTGTATATATAATGTTCTTTGAGTATGCTTGTTATAAATTGTCACACAATTTTGTTAATTAGCATTAACCTTTAGCTACTTTCTCACCATCCATCCAACCATTTTCCAACCCGCTGAATCCGAACACAGGGTCACGGGGGGCTGCTGGAGCCAATCCCAGCCAACACAGGGCACAAGGCAGGAACCAATCCCAGGCAGGGTGCCAACCCACCGCAGGACACACACAAACACACCCACACACCAAGCACACACTAGGGCCAATTTAGAATTGCCAATCCACCTAACCAGCATGTCTTTGGACTGTGGGAGGAAACCGGAGCGCCCGGAGGAAACCCACGCAGACACGGGGAGAACATGCAAACTCCACGCAGGGAGGACCCAGGAAGCGAACCCGGGTCCCCAGGTCTTCCAACTGTGAGGCAGCAGCGCTACCCACTGCGCCACTGTGCCGCCCACTTTCTCACCAAGATTTGTTATATTCATCTCCTTGCCACATGATAAAAGAAGAAAAAACAAACAGAGTCCTACAAATGGGAACTCTCTCATTTCCCTTTTAACACTCTAGACCAGGGGTGTCGAACTCCAGTCCTGGTGGGCCGCAGTGGCTGCAGGTTTTCATTCTAACCATCTTCTTAATTAGTGACCAATTTTTTCTGCTAATTACTTCTTTTAATTAACTTGACTCAAACCCTTTAGTTGTTTCTTTTTCCTTAATTAGCAGCCGAACAATAATGAGACACAAAACAAGCCGCCACATCACACAATATCTGAAAATAAAGAAAGGTGATGGTCTCAATAAGGTTGATCTCTCAACTCACCAAAACACTTTGATGATGTTCTTATAAAAAACAGAAAATCAACAGTTTTGGAAATGTCTGCTGTTACAGAACGAGAGCAGCAACAAGCCGTGGAATTAAATAACGGGTTTAATTAACAGCAAGCATCAGCGTCTCATTAAGGAACTGGTTGGAATTTGAAGCCCCAGTTTAAACTGGACATCTGTTGGCTCATTTCACATCTCATTTCTGTTTGGCTGTCATTTAATGAGGAAACAAATCAATTCAGAGGACTGAATCCTTCTAACATGGCTGTTAAAATAAAGGGGAAAAAAGTGAATTAGCAGTGAAAACTGGTCACTGATTAGGAGAAGGGTTAGAATGAAAACCTGCAGCCACTGCGGCCCTCCAGGCCTGGAGTTTGACACCTGTGCTCTAGACGGTGCCATACTGGGCCAAAGTACCAGCTGTTGTCTGACTCCAGGGACATAATCTGAAAAGGAAAATCCCTCAAGGCACACATGAAAAGGGAAACAGACATGATGTATGTAGGGGAGGGAATGACGGATGAAGTGTCTAAAAACAAAGACACATACTATACGTATATCCAGTGTCCCGATTCTTAAAACAGAATGATATGCATGTTCTGTGTATCTCGTAGAATGCAAAACAAACTGTAGGAGTCTGACTTCTCTTACAGCTACAAGTTCTTTTTAAAGTTTGTAGTTGTACTGCACTCCTCTCTACCCCCTTAAGTCATTCTGTTGAAGGATTTAAGAGTTGTCTTCCCTGAACGGTTATAGTGGATGAGCTTACAAATGCCAGATTATTGGGAGTCAGCTTCCATTCCTCCATGCGATCACAGATACAAGTGGGGTTTTATAAGCTACTAATTGTGTCCAGAAAGACTCATAATTCTCATGCTTTTGGTTTGAGGACATGTGTGTTCTGTCGACCAACAGTGGAGGAGAAACATCAACAGCAGCCACTTGCACTGGTTGTTTCTGTTGCGGCATAATGGAATCTTTTAAAAATTGACCTTTTTTTGGATTTTAAGGCCAATTCTAACAGACAAATGCCAGTTCTTTGAAATAAACGCTTCTTCTGTTATATATGGCCACAAAACACTCTTTTCACTCAAAGTTTCAAAAATTGTAAGGCTAATGAGATGGCAAAAAATTAATTGAGAATGACATGTAACACAAGAAATGCCACTGTCCAAGTAATTTTGCTTTGAAACGTTTATTAAAAATTCAAAGAAAACACAATTTCCCAAAACTTAAGATATGTTTTCAAAACAGTGTGACAATTAATAGTCCAAGACATCATAAAGGTTTGGGGCAGCCACCCGTATATTGTTTTTCCCAGCTGCAAAAGAGTTTTAAATCAGAAGCACGATGTGCATATCACAGAGTCCAAAACAGAACTGACCTTAGTAGCCCAAGATGGAGGCTTTAAAGGTCTGGA
The DNA here is from genome assembly GCF_900747795.2 of Erpetoichthys calabaricus. Taxonomy (NCBI): domain Eukaryota; kingdom Metazoa; phylum Chordata; class Cladistia; order Polypteriformes; family Polypteridae; genus Erpetoichthys; species Erpetoichthys calabaricus. The sequence goes on along the minus strand of NC_041396.2, from coordinate 217,961,685 downwards.
GAGGAACTGCTGCCATCAAAATGGCCAGAACCAGAAGTGATGTCATCAAAGGAGCTGGCTTCAGGAGTGATGTCAGCAAAGGGGCTGGCTTCAGGAGTGATGTCAGCAAAGGGGCCAGCTTCAGAAGTGACGTCATCAAAGGGGTCGGCTTCGGGAATGTGACGTCTTCTGAGGCGCCGGAACCTTGCAGGTTTTCCCGGGAAAGGTCTGTAGGGAACTGAGAAAGATAGTCAGCGCACTCTGCCGCCCCCTGGTCGGATGTTTTATTACACTTACTCAGACCCTTTAGCTGCCTCCTACTCGCATGTGTATGACAACAGACATAAAAAGGCTTCATCAATTTGACATTACAGCTGTATATGCTGTATCTATTCTGCGTTCTGTGTTTATTCTATGTCATGTTACTACAGTCAATAAACTGTATGCTCTTATACTTTGTAATTTGTGGACAAAGTGAATTTATTTCATTATTTAAGATCATAACAAGGTGACAGGCTGGAATGATCCATTTAGCTTGGAGGTGAGCCACACTAACCTATCAATAATAACAGTTTGTGCTTGTCTTTTCAACATGGTTGAATATCTACAGGAAGGAAACTAATCTGTAATTCGATTTTTTTCATGGAAGTCGGAACTTGCACTGAAAATATCTGTTAATAGAAATAGCAGTAAAAAATATCGGTAATATCAATAAAAGTATGTAATTCTTTTTTATTTGTTTTAAGGCATACAGAAGTACATGTAAATAGTTGTGAGAGTAGGAGGAGGACTGGGATGTAAATACGTAATCAGACAAGCAGGGGTAATCACTGAAAAAAACAAAGAACTGTGAGCCACATCCTGTAACAATCTTGTGTAAACAGGCACTATCAAAATGACTTACCTTAATCTGTCGTCTCTATTTGTTTTGTTAATTTCTTTCTATTTTATTAGGTGCAATTAAGAAGGCAAATTTCATGTTTAATTGTGTTAACATAACTAAATAAAGCAACCTTGAACCTTGAACACAGTGAAGTGGAGAAAACAGAAAGAGAAGTTGAGAAACAAGGCCAAAGCTGTAAACTGAAATGGACCTCTCTACTTGATCTCTCCAAAACTAAGCTACCGGGAAGGCAAGGAATGTTTTGGTTTTATTTACTGGTGAGTACCTTTGAAATTAAATGGTGCCGTATTTATATGCAATGGCCACTGCACTGGAGTGACTGTAGAATCACATGATCCCAAACACTGTTGCATAATAACATAATGTTAAATTTTATTCACTTTAATAAAAAATAACCCAGAGTGCCAAATAAATAATGAAAATGATTCCTCATGAAAAAATATAAAAATTACCCAGAACTTATTAAAATAAAAGTAATCTACAGTATAACTAAAACACTTTCAGCCTTATTAATAAAATGATTGTGAAACAATATAACTTTCTGTACTTTAAGAAACAGGCGTATGTAAAGTACAGTAATTGACCTTATCTTTAAATATCTTACAGTTTTTGATAATGATACAGACCTCATTGAGTTGGAAAAGGCATGATGATGTCAAAAAAGACACCACTAACTCATGAGTGACCCCTCAGCAGAGATGTGCTGTTTCTGACTCCAGCTAGTGAGTCCAAAGAGAAAATATTCAGCCATTCATGTCTCCTCCTTCTCCCAGCAGTCCCCATTGCCTCACAACAAAGCTTTGTTGACCTTTCAATTTAGCTCCGATTCTGTGTGGACAAGAGAGTTAGCTAGATTTAAATCAAGGCAAAGACACAGCTCTTGCTTTCTAGCCATTGTGGGTTAACTGTATAATTCACTGGACTGCATCTTTTGTAGGTTCACTTTTGTTGCTCTCCTGTGCAGTTTTGAATCAATCAGATGATGCCTGCTTCAAGCTCTATGTGGAATCTATCAATATGGTGGTCTTTTTTGACTTGTATTGGTGTTTTCATTTTTTATTTTACTATGCTCATCTGCTTTTTACTTTCAGAATCTAATGTCACTGAAAAGCTTCTGGTGCCATATTTAGAAGGTCACCGTGTAAAGTGATTAATTGATTTTGAAGTATTTTTTAAATCTATTTAAAATTCTGCATTCTAAAAGTGTACATTCTTAGCTTATACGAAGCTAAGAATCCAGAGTCCAGAGAGTCAGCCATTCTTGTCATTGAAATGTTATGGGCAATGTGGGATGTACTTGAAACTGCCTGCCTGTTTAACTAGGACATCCTGACTTCATTTGTACCAGCACATTTCAATTAAAAAATGAGGTCATTTATTACTTTTAACTTTATATTGAATTCTCTGATAATAGTTTCTATATAAGAAGTCCTATTTCTATGAACCAGATATCTATCCAGGACTCTTAATATATTTAACTAATTTGGGACTTTATATAATACTTCACGGCATACAAGGCTCTGAATTTTAAATAGCAAATAAATTAAATTAATTAGTAGCAAAAACTAGTCACCAATTAAGATAAACCTGTATCCACTGTGGCTTTCCTGGATCAGTGAAGGCTACCCCTGACATATACAGTAGTGGCCAAAAGTGTTGGTAGTGACACAGATGTTGTGTTTTGCAAACTTTGCTGCTTCAGCATTTTTTTACATGTTTCTATGATATACTGAAGAACAATTATAAATGTAAGTTTCAAACGCTTTTATTGGCAAATACATCAAATTTATGTAAAGAGTCGATATTTACAGTGTTGACCCTTCTACTTAATAACTTTCGCAGTGCACTCTGGCATGCTGGATATCAGCTTCTCGGCCAAACCCTGACTAATTGTGACCCATTTATGCCTTTTTAGTGCTTGGAGTTGATTACAAGTTGTGGGCTTCTGCTTGTCCACCTGCTTTCTGAGAATTGACCACAAGTTCTCAATGGGATTAAGTTCTGGGGAGTTTTCCTGGCCATGGGTCCAAACTTTTAATGTTATGATCTCTGAGCCACTTCATTATCACTTTTGCCTTGTGCTCCATCATGCTGGAAAATACACAGATCATCCCCAAAATGCACCTGAATTGCTGGGAAAAGATGTTCTTGGAGGACATTTTGATACCATTCTTTATGACGGTGTTCTTGGGCAGAATTGTGAATGGGCCCACGCCCTTGGATGAGAAGCAACCCCACACATGGATTGTCTCAGGATAATTCACTGTTGGCGTGACTCATGGTAGCATTCACATTTCCCTTCACCGGACAATTGATTTTCCAGATGTCCCAAACAGTCGGAAGGAGGATTCTTCCGAAAAAATAACTTTGCACCAGTCTTCTGCTGTCCATTCCTTGTACTTCCTTCAGAATTTCAGTCTGTCCCTGATGTTTTTCTTGGAAAGTAGTGGCTTCTTTGCTGCCTTCTTGACCCAAGGCTGTTGTTCAAAAGTCTTCACCTCACAATGTGTGCAGATGCACTCACACCCGCCTGCTGCCAATGCTGAGCACTAAGGAGACGGTTCTGGTGCTTGCTGGAGACTTTTAGCTGATCATTTTGTGCCAGGGCCAAAATAAGTGAAAATGTTTTTTTGTGATAGTTACCTTTTTATGATAATAAAGCTCTTTGCAATGAATTAACTCTGTGCACAGTAATATAAAAACATTGTGAATTGCCACCACAAAAACTGAACATCTGTGTCACTGCCAAAACTTTTGACCACTACTGTAGATTGTTACTAGAATATACCATTTATCTGTGTGCTGATTGGAGTAAATTAAAATATATTTAAATGTTATGCAAATGTACCTTAAATATAAAGGGAGCTGTTCTCTTAAGGCTAACCAGTCATGCTGTAAAGAACTGTGCTGTTCACATGCCATGCCTCCACTCAGGTCTCTTCTTTATTTACAGAGTACTTTCCATAACAGTTCAATATGGAGTTGAACAGGGAAAATGTGGGTAGCAACATCAGCTGCCAGGGCGCAACGCACTTATTAGGTGGCCTAGAATACAATCGGTCTGGGATGTCCATGATAAATTGTGAATGAGACAGGACTATTCAGTACACCAGTACAGTACACCGTATACAAAGTAGAGTTTTAGCAGCACCCAACACCAGTCTGTCTTAGTCCCCACGGCTGTGTCTGGTACAACCCACCTTGGACACCCTAGAGGTTTTTATCCTCAGCAATGCTGCTGACTCGAGTTTGTACTTTCATCACCTCTGCTGTCAACTGCCCATATCTTAGATATAAATGGAATTATTGTTACTGTCCGTACTGTTTGTTAAATCTAATTTGTATTTTTATATATTTACATCATGGATTTTATACCTATAAATAAAAACGCTCAGCTGGTGGGTGTGTGGGTAGGTAGGTAGGTACTTTATTAATCCCCAAGGGGAAATTCACATACTCCGGTAGCAGCATACTGATAAAAACAATATTAATTAAAGAGTGATAAAAACACAGTGCAAGTTAAAAAGTGCAAGGTGGAGAGTGAGAGGCAGGTATAACAGTCAATAACATTGTATAATGTTAACGTTTACCCCCCCAAGGGTGGAATTAAAGAGTTGCATAGTTTGGGGGAGGAACGATCTCCTCAGTCTATCAGTGGAGCAGGACAGTGACAGCAGTCTGTCGCTGAAGCTGCTCCTCTGTCTGGAGATGACACTGTTTACTGGATGCAGTGGGTTCTCCATTATTGACAGGAGCCTGCTCATTGCCTGTCACTCTGCCACGGATGTCAAACTGTCCAGCTCCATGCCTACAATAGAGCCTGCCTTCCTCACCAGTTTGTCCAGGCGTGAGGCGTCCTTCTTCTTAATGCTGCCTCCCCAGCACACCACCGCATAGAAGAAGGCGCTCGCCACAACTGTCTGATAGAACATCTGCAGCATCTTATTGCAGATGTTGAAAGACGCCAGCCTCCTAAGGAAGTATAGTCGGCTCTGTCCTCTTGCACAGAGCATCAGTATCCAGGGTTGCACCACCTTGTATTCACATAGAGAGCGAGTCCTCCTCCTTTCCGCTTCCTGCAGTAGAGTTGGTAGCAGAGTTCTAGAGACGGAGACAAAGAATGAGAGAAATGGACTGCTGTGCTCATGACAATGAAGGGCAGGCCACCGCACCGAGAGGCAGAAGCCCAAAGACCAAAGAGGTAGACTGATGGAGGCTACAGGGTCTTATGTTGGAGGTCATTTTTGTGAAATTCCCCTTTGTTTATAGCTCCCTTTGTGTTTTAATTGTTTATAAAAGACCTTCTGAATGAATATTTTGGATATCTTGGCTTAACTCTGGGATCAAAATGCCCAAATAGCATCCCCGGCTGATCCCAAGAGCTTAGCCATTTGTTTCTGCTTTGCATTTATCTCTATTTCCAAAGCGCTGATGCATTTCTGGCCATAATAATGGCCCGCTTTGGCCTACTGGTAGACATCAGAAATATAGTAAGAGGCCACTTTAAGAAAAATGCTTTGTGATGATGTTAACCATAAACAAATTCAAAACATGAGTCAGACTTTGGTTTTGTGGCCCTAAGGCAAGGTAAAAATTCTAATCTTAGTCCAGATCCACATTTAAGAATTCCCAAGGCTGGCCCAGGGCAACATCCGGGGCTCAGTAATGTATGTTGTAAAATGAGTGACGGACTGAAAAGTGAACTAAATGAAAAAGTGGCATATAAAATGGCATGCAGTTTTTTAAATCAAATGAAAGAAAGGCTGGCAAGTGCAACCAAAAAACATCTCAAAGTGAAAAGCTACTCCTGCAATTAGCAAGGATTTTAAATGTTTATAACAGTTTATCTGCCTCAACTGCATCTCACCAAGTAATAAAAAATGTAAGAGATCGGTAATGAGGCCCCAAATTGCACACGTTTATTTCACAAAATAAATAAATAATTCACCAACAAAGCCCATGGTACAAAACATTCAAAATCAATGACGGATGGTTATTTCTCACTTGAATTAACAAGAATTAAACAAGCTATTAAAATGCAATAAAAGCACAATCAGTGCACCCATTACCCTTACTCCCTTTACACTTTGTCTGCAAATGAAACATTTTTAAATAACCCAGTGATTTGCCCTTAAGACACAGTTAAAACAAACAAGGTAAACAAAGCAGAGTAAATAATCTGGAAGGCTCTTGTGGCCGTGATAAAGCAGGTACGGCAGGGCCATGAAGTATCTTGAAGAGGAAATCGCAAGCCGATAAGTACACCAAGACTAATAGATCACGTGGGGCAGCAGGGCTCTGCTTACTGATCCATGCCAGATCTTCTCAAAGAAAGAGGATTTCGAAACAGCTCACGTAAGACAGACTTGGTGTAAGCCTTGAAAACAGACAAGGGGGGCCTGGAGCTACCATGTGCAAATCGGATTGTAGCAAGCAGCAGTGAATTACATGTTTGTTAAAACAGTTTTAAAATTGAAAATCAATATTCTAGAAGGAAAATACAACTTAAAAATAAAACATCTACTTAAAAGTGCTTCAACAGGAGCGACATACTGTATGACCTTACCTTCCATGAGGATGTCAAATATACCTCCACGAGGTTTATGTTTCCAAATAAATTCACGATGATATGGAGGATTAGCAATTTCCTCCTAGATGTTACACTCCCCTGTATTTCAGCATCGACTCAGATGCTCTGGGATATGATTTTCCTGCCTTTACAATATAACAAGATATACACAAATGCAAAATAATTCTTAAACCTCTGAAATCGAGCTTGCAGCTACCTACCTGCAGGCTCCAAACTCAATGCCGAAATGAGTCAAATCTAGCCCCAGGCTTCTCTGAGGCCAGCAACAGATCCAGGAACATTCTTTTTAGTTTAAGGGTGAATTACACACTTGGGGACATCAGTGGGAATTAAGGTTGAAGTGCATTTAAACTGAAGCAAACTCTTTACGCAAAGAGTTATGAGACTCTGGAACAAACTACCGAGACGTGTAGCTGAAGTAGAAACTTTGACAACCTTTAAGAAGAATCTGGATGAGATATTGGGAGAGCTTAGCTATTAGGAAAACAAACATGCCTGATGCTCTGAATGGTCTCCTCTCGTTCGTCAAATTTCTTATGTTCTTATGTTATATCTTCTCCAGATAGGACTTTCCCAAAACTATAAGACACAAAAAAGGAAAAGTCCAGACTCAAAGCAATCCTTAGTAATCTCCAAGTAATATTCAAAAGGAGTAGAGGAAAATTGTCCAAAAATAATCCAAAATGTTTAATGTTATAAACAAAACATACTTTCAAAATTCCAAATGAAATACAAAAGGGTACACCTAAAAGGATAACCCAAAGCAAACAAAAAGAGTCAGAAAACATCCATCCATCTTTTGTCTAAACCCATCTTATCCTGAGCAGGGTTGTGAGGAAGCTGGAGCCAATCCTAGCAAGCATCAGGCACAAGGCAGGAACAACCACTGGACAGGATGCCAGTCCATCAAAGCAGTCAGAGAGCTAATAATCAAAATCCGCAAAACACAACCAAGAAGATTGAAAAACCAAGAGATCCAAAAACTCCCACAGATGATATTCACAATGCAAATTTCAATGTCGTAATGGAGAACCTTCTTCTTCTTTTACTAATTGTTACTGGCAGTTAGCAGTTGCCCAGAAGCAGGCCTGGAGGCATACCCAGGTTATCCATCTCTCTTTCCCTAGCTAATGGATGCGAGATGTGGAAGCAATAGTGATCTTAGGGCTCTTTAAGGTTCCTCCTGCAGTTTCAGATTTCTCGTGTTGAGACTTTGACATGTGGGGTCACCTGTTGCAGGCCATTTGTCTCACAGACCCCTGTGTAACATCCCTAACCCTGCTTAGCCCTTCAATGAAACCCCTAAGGTGACACCCCCACCACCTGAACCCATTAGGCCAGAATGATATAAGAATCTAGACTCAATTAGTATTAAAAGTGTTCAGCGTATTTATTAAAGCACAAGAATAAAATATAAAATTAGAAGACTGAATGCAAAATGTAAATAATACAAAAATATTCTTACAGCAGTTTAGCAGTGATGACACAGATGCAGATCCACAAATTGTATTCTGTTCATATAAGAAATATTTTTTTCCCTGGTGCCCAGATCCTCCCATTCATTGATTAATTTTTGTCCCACCCTGGACTTCCCCTTCTGTGGTGGTGTGCCACTTCGCTTCAGTCTGTTACTCAAAAATATAAAAGTTCAAAACTTCAGTTTATTGTACCTTAGTTCACAAGGAATTGTGGCCTTTACTTGACATTGAAACCCTCAGTTTTCAGAACATTACTCCATTTTTGATTTCTCAAGTTGACAGTTAAATCATCACAAGCCAATCTTGGGATATGTTTATTTGAGTTTCTCCAGTCCATCTCTGGCCCAATCCAGTTCTTAGGTCAAGGCTTTCGCTAGTGGGCCACGGTGGTCTAGATTCCTGACACTATCAAACATAAGGTGCATTACTGGAGTGTGAAGCAAATGCTCAGATAACATCAAACAGTCCAATGCTTTTCAAAAACTCAAATTTACACTTAGATAGATTGACAAGACTGTCGTAAAAAACTTTTTATGGTAAATTTCTCCTGTCTCAAAGATCTCAGTTAATTAAAAAGATCAATATGTAACTTGCGCACTGGGCACTATTCCATCTTCCCTACATGATGTCTTCTACTGGATCCCTAGGAGCCCCTCCTCAACTGATCCCAGCTCTGCCTTCCCTGTGCTGCCATCAGCGTCTGTAGGATCCCTCGGAGCTCTGGTCGCTACTACAATGCAGCAGGATTCTGTCCACCCCAGGAGCATCTCTAAAGCAGCTCAACTGAGGGTTTTCCCCTGACCACTTCACCACTTTCTCTTTGCATGGGCTCCCAACCTGATTCTGCTCTTTTTCTTCTTGTCACTTCTTCAGATTACTTTATGCTGTTTTCCTCTCACTTTCTACCCTCAGGCTCTTTTATACTCCTGTGACTGCGGCATCCTAATCGCTATCCAGCATGTGGAACAGCTCTACTGATTTAGCTGTGAGCGCGCCTCCACACCAGACACATCATGGCAGCCCAGCTCCACAGCTGCACCTGCACCCACAGAGTTGCATGTTTTTATTTAAAGACTCATTCACTCATATGGGGCCCACTTGTAGCAAAGGAGGGAATTAAAACAAAAACTGAGTGCCATTATGAACAATGCTGCACATTCTCTCTCAGACACACTAACACTGAGGACCTTCAGCCAATGAATTATTCAGTAGAAGTGTGTGAAGAAATGTTACTGGGACTCTTTTATACCAATACAATACGTCTGCATAATGCCTCACTGTGGCTGGGACTGCCAAGTCGGATGTTTTTTTTCTTTTTTTTCTTATTTTTAGTTATTCTGCTGTGTGTTCAGACTATAGTGTGAGTGTGTATACTTTTTTATCTATGTATTTATTTATTTAAAGAGTTTCTGTAAAAAGTCACATTTTTCCCCTGGGGACAAATAGTCTGTCTTTCCTTCCTTTCTCCCTACCTACCTACCTACCTACCTACCTACCTATCTACCTACCTACCTACCTAAACAAACCCACCTATTTTTCTGTATCCCACCCCATCATTCCCTTGCCTGAATCTCTTTCCCAATAATATGGCAGCATGTTCTCCAATACATTGTCTTTGCCCTTCTCACTTCTTTTCTTACTATTGCTTGCGCTCTTTCATATTATAAAAAAAGATGAATAGGAATGACACTGCCTTACTTTTCTAAAGCCTTATTTTGCTCCTGCACAGCTCTTTTGCACTCTTTTACTACCAATGAGTTACTTTTCTTCTGCTGACACCCTTCGATCTGTTAATTGCTACTTTACCTGTCATGTTGTGTACATTGCACGCGATATTATCAACAACACCCGAAACCAAATGATCTGTAAGTCTGCTTTCATAGAAGTCTACAAATACTTTTCCATCCATCCATCCATTTTCCAACCCGCTGAATCCAAATACAGGGTCACGGGGGTCTGCTGGAGCCAATCCCAGCCAACACAGGGCACAAGGCAGGAACCAATCCCGGGCAGGGTGCCAACCCACCGCAGGACACACACAAACACACCCACACACCAAGCACACACTAGGGCCAATGTACTGTAGAATCGCCAATCCACCTAACCTGCATGTCTTTGGAATGTGGGAGGAAACCGGAGCGCCCGGAGGAAACCCACGCAGACACGGGGAGAACATGCAAACTCCACGCAGGGAGGACCCGGGAAGTGAACCCAGGTCCCCAGATCTCCCAACTGCGAGGCAGCAGCGCTACCCACTGCGCCACCGTGCCGCCCAAATACTTTTCATTTTGTTTTTTTTTTAATTTCATGTAGAAATATGAACAACATTTCCTCAATGCACTTCTATTTCCATTGTACATAAAATAGATAAATGAGCACTTCTTACCAGTGGTGTCATTTTTTTGGTGGTGGTGTTTCCAGGGCTTGATCTTTGAGGGCTCAGCCCTTCTTCCTCCCTTTCTGTTTTCTGACAATGCTTGTCGACTGCATGAAGATCTGACGGAGGGGAGGGGGTTATCAAAGGCTAAGCCCCTAGTAAGTGCTGAAGCTAGCAACACCCCTGCTTCTTACCGTTCTTCACTTCCCATTCACATATTCGTGCTAGATCTTCAGACACCAGTGTAAGGTCTATAGCTGAAACAGTATTAATATTTAGATTTACTGTTGTACAGCTGCCATCATTTGAGCATACAAGACATTTCTCTTCCAGAATTCTTTCCACTGCAGACCCCATATCTGTGCAACTAAAATCCCATATTATAGTATTAGCAATACAATCCCCACACCATATAATCTTATTTTCCTTGTTTCCACTGTTAGGGGTTTGTCTTTTAAGTAACTGTTAAGATCACTCCTGCGGTGGTTACAGTGGGTGGCAGCCTATCACAGAGCATCCACTGAAGTACAGTATGCTATAAAGAAGATGAAAATGGCCTCAATACAGAGGAATATGAACAGTGATTCGATTGACTGAACACTCAACAAATGATCTAAATCTCTATAGATTTAACATCCAATGTATGTCTGTCTGTCTGTCCGCTTTCAAGAGAGAATTACTTAACGGATTTAGATCGGGTTTTTTTCTATAATTTGCTTAAACATTTCGGTTGATTTTGCGGCTTCTCTCATCACGCTAAGAATCATAGTTCGCTTGCATTTATCCGCGCTTATCCGAGAGAGATGCAGCAGGCTGAGGGGAGGGGGAAGCGTGAAGTCAGGAGTAAGGAGCTGGGTGGGGGGCCCTCCTCACTGTCCTGTTTCACTACTACGCGGGTGGAGCCACAGGTGACGGCTAGTAGTCAATAGAATCGAAATGAACGTGAACTTTGCAGTGAATCAGCAGAACTCACAAAAAGCAGCTTAAATATTTCTCATTACTAGATGAGTTCCTGCTTTGTGCCTAGTGTCACCAGGACAGGTTTCGGCTCCCTGTTGCCCTACAATGATACGAATTGGTCCTGGAAAGTGGAGTTGCGATTGAAATGAGGAGAAATCTTTAAAGTGTGTGGCAATGTCAGGTGTGGGTTGGAAGCTATCTTCTTGACCCAATGATCTGGCAGGGAGTCCTGCAATTAACATACATCCCGTGCCCATCTTGAAACTACAACTATCATTAGGCTGCAAAAACATTAATTACATTGCAGATGCGTGAAAACGGCAGAATCGATCACAGCTCAGATGTACTTCTCTGCAAAACATTCTCCTCCATTTCAGGATTTCTCATGGCAAGCTTATTGCACAACTTAAAATGTGATTGATGAAACTCCGAAAATGTCATGCTGCCCATGCCAGCTTGTACGTCTATAGTATACCCTGACTGATTAATTGTGACAGAGAGGCAAAGGGGAAGAAAAAATCTCTGCTTGGGGAGCTGCATGGAAAAGTTGAAATTGGCTATGACTGAGAGATACTGTGAAATACACCTGTTGATCAGAAACGACTGGTTAGTCAAGTCGTTCATCACCCACTGGTTGGACATTGGGCAGATGGCCGTTGCCTTGGCATATTCACCTCACAGAAAATAAAGACAGGGCTTCAGTACTCTAATAATCTAATCTTTGTTAGTTGACAGGTTGATTAACAACTCTCTGCAGGCCCACTGAAGGGGTGTGTGTGGGTGTGATTGAGTGAGTCGGCCCTAAGATGTACTTGCAGATTTGGTTCCTGCCTTGATCCTGTTGGGACAGGTTACAACCCCCCCAGAAAGTCTAAACTGGATTAAGCAAGCCAGAAAATTAAATGGATGGATGGATGAATATTACTTTAAAATAGATTATTAGATTTGTTTGCAAAGATAAACTTCTTATTTGATGCTGTGTATATTGGGGAAAGCAATTGATCCATCGATCCCTCTATTTTCTAAACCAGTTTTCTCCATTATAGGGTTGCAAGGTGGCGCTGTTGTCAAGGAAGGCTCTAAAACCAACCCTTGAGGAGATGCCAGTCCATCACATGGCACAATCACCCATACCTTGCCTTGCCAATTTGGAATCATCTGTTAATTTCACCTGCTTGGCTTAAACACACAGTGGCACAGTAGGTAGCAGATCCACCATCTTCAGCTCGAATCCTGTGCTTAGCTGTTGTCCATGTGGAGTCTCTCCATTCTCCCTATGGAGTTTCCTCAGGTCCTCTAGTTTTCGTCATATACTTCACAAAAATGTACATTACCATTTTACTATATGTGTACCTTTTGTGAAAGTGTTTATTTGATATTTGGACTTCAGTCTTCACACATTAAACACTTCATGTCAAACTTTTGTCGTTAGTACTATAACATGAAAAAAGTTTCTATTTTAGGTATTTGCTCAACATTTCTTGCATTTCCTGTCATCCGATCATTGTAGACACAGAACACACATGAAATGCACGTGTTCCAAATAACGATATATTATTTACCCTATGCAACTCAAGGACCTCACACGCAGATATAGAAGAGGAGAGAACCTTTTGCCCGAGATGAGCTCCAGCAGTGGGAGGCATGGGATAGCAGGCTACTTGCTGCTTGTGTTGATCGACACATTTACAAAACAAAACATGTGAATGGAGAGGTGCAAAGGAACTTAAGGTGGCCCGGGATTACAAGGTTTTTCCTAGGCTTCAGGGATTCTAGTATTAAATTGTTAGTGGTAGTGTAGGTGGGTTTATATGTGAGTGGGCACTGTGACTAGTGTCCAATCCAGGGTTGCTTTCTTCTGGAATATTGATGACCCTGAATTGACGTAAACAAACATGGGGTGCAGATAGAATATTATTAGGATACAGTACTCAGAATGAGTAATGCAAGCATATTGCCAGAGGCCCTGTGTAACTCCTGGCACTAATACATCACCTCTGCTCCTGGTCAGCAGACAGTACGTTGACGTCTGTCCCCGCCTGCCCCCTGTACAAGTGTAAAATGAATGCCCTGTTCAAAGCTGGTTTATCCGACGTACATTCTGCTTTGCCTGCTCATATTAATTGTGATGCCATATGATTAAGAGTTGAAAAATTGGGCACTGTTCGTTGTGGATTGTTTCTATATTAGACATGATGTGCATTTTGTTGTGCTGCCTGGCCAGAAGCAGATGTGATGTATTAGTGCCAGGAGATGGTGGCTGAAACAGTCAATCACGCATTGTGGATGAAGCAAAGTGTGCATTGCTGCAATCAATGAGAGTTTGGGGATTTCTCTTGTGACTAATTAGGATGAATCAAGGTTTATTACTTCAAAGGTGACAAGTGCAGGAAGTCCCCAAAGTCTGAAAAATCTCATCACTCTAATAAAAGAGTAAAGTGAGCAGCAAAGAAAAATTGTCGATGAAGCAGAATACCAGAGAAGGCAAGGTACTGGCACACAAGTGCCGAGGTGTCTTGAGGGTGACAGGTGAGTCCTCATTGTGGAAAGATTACGACTATCAGTGGAATCTAACTGTGTACATCAGTCAAAGCAGAGAGATGAACTGATGGCAGCAAAGCAGTAACCATGTTTTCTCTAGAGCTCAACCTGTCATTGAGGCACGTCTGAATTATAGGTCTGAACTCTTACGTATTTCAAAAAGTGACAGAATATTGTTGGCAGCTCCCCACCACCCTTCAAATGCTGTTGAATATCTCAACCCAGGAGAACCCTGCAACAGTCATGCATTCAAAATATTTTCACTTCCATTTCTATGTTATAACTAGCCAGTCATAGAAAATGAACTGATGACTGAGTATTTGGGTAGCACAATGTCCACTTTGGCCTCACACATCCAGAGACCAGGGTTAAGTTAAAAGCCTCTGGACTCCATGGAACCTGTGTGTCCTCCCCACGTCTCAGTGTTCTGTCTCTGTGTGCAACTTAAAAAACTGTATGGTAGCTATTGTCTCTGTTTTTACTGGATTTGAGTGCTGCCCTATATCCTGGCATAGGGTCAGTTGATCACAACAACTAAAAGGAAAGATAGAGTGATGGATTATCTCAGCTTGATTCTTCCACCACACAGTCACACGGAGCTGTCAGCATTGGATGCAAGGAAGAAGTCAACCCAAAATGGGATTACTGGGGGACAATGTTATGATTTTAATCTTAAAATCCACAAAACCCCTGGCTCGATTAAATGAAAACTTTAAATTTAAATTTAATTTGACTTAAATATGTTGTGGAATATGGCCGGCAGCTTATCCTGGCCAATACCCCCAAGCTGCCAGATGGAGCCCTCCCTGCAACATGGAGGGGCCCCGAATTCCAGCAGGGCATCATGGACCTTGGAGTTTTCCTTCGCAGCCCTGCCAGACACCATGGGGGCCGCCAGAGGACGCTGCAGGGAGGCATAAGGATTTATATTTGCACTATAACCCGGAAGTACGTCCTAGTCACAGGGACAGAGGAAATGACGTACTTCCGGGCGGAAGTGCTGGGGAATCACATGGACTGGGGAATCAGAAGCACTTCCGGGTTAAGATATATAAAAGGATTCTGGGAGATCCCAGCAGTGAGCCGAGTGGGGAGTAAGGGTGACTGAGCTGCTGGGAGTGGAAGATTGATTGTTGTATTGATTTATTGGATTATTATTGAGTATTGTGGAGTGGAGGGTGCTTTGTGCACATTTGTTATTATAATAAATAATTATTTGGACTTTTATCTGGTGTCTGACGCATTGTCTGAGGATTCAAGGGGTTGACAGCACCCCCTATCTGTCACAATGTGCAAGTCCCAAAGCAAATCGAAAACATAAAAAAATTCAAGATTATCACACAGTTTCCAGAAACAAAGCATAAATACAAGAAAACAAAATAACAGATCTAAACACTAAATTAGCAGAAGGCAATTCAAATTAAGGTCAAAATCTGAAAATCAAAGCCAGAAAAAAAAAATTCCAAAACCAAAAGATCCAAATATATATGGTAGAAAAGACAATGACAGTTAGGCTAGTAAGGATTACCAACCAGAAGGAAAAAGGGGTCAAAAGCAAGAGATCGAGAAATCACACGTCAGAATGGAAATGACAGGCAAAACATGAAGTTAAAAAAAATAATAATAACAAGAAAAGGGTCAGCACCAAAGAAAAAGAAGACTACAGTGATCCCTTGCTATATCGCGCTTCGCCTTTCGCGGCTTCACTCTATCGCGGATTTTATATGTAAGCATATTTAAATATATATCGCGGATTTTTTGCTGGTTCGCGGATTTCTGAGGACAATGGATCTTTTAATTTCTGGTACATGCTTCCTCAGTTGGTCTGCCCAGTTGATTTCATACAAGGGAGGCTATTGGCAGATGGCTGAGAAGCTACCCAACTTACTTTTCTCTTTCTCTCTCTTGCGCTGACTTTCTCTGATCCTGACGTAGGGGGTGTGAGCAGGGGGGCTGTTCGCACACCTAGACGATACGGACGCTCGTCTAAAAATGCTGAAAGATTATCTTCACATTGCTACCTTCTGTGTGCAGCTGCTTCCTGAAGCGCCATACTGCACGGTGCTTCGCATACTTAAAAGCTCAAAGGGCACGTATTGATTTTTCAGTTTGTTTCTCTCTCTCTCTCTCTCTCTCTCTCTCTCTCTCTCTGCTCCTGACGGAGGGGGTGTGAGCTGCCGCCTTCAACAGCTTTGTACCGGCGGTGCTTCGCATACTTAAAAGCCAAACAGACATATTGATTTGTTTGCTTTCCTCTCTGTTTCCTTTGAAGAGGAAGATATGTTTGCATTTTTTTAATTGTGAGACGGAACTGTCATCTCTGTCTTGTCATAGAGCACAGTTTAAACTTTTGAAAAAGAGACAAATGTTTGTTTGCAGTGTTTGAATAACGTTCCTGTCTCTCTACAACCTCCTGTGTTTCTGCGCAAATCTGTGACCCAAGCATGACAATATAAAAATAACCATATAAACATATGGTTTCTACTTCGCGGATTTTCTTATTTCGCGGGTGGCTCTGGAATGCAACCCCCACGATGGAGGAGGGATTACTGTATTGAGTAACAGGTTTTGGTGTCAATTTATTTTGCAAAAGGGGATTTGGTATCCACAAGTGCTCAAAAGGATGACCCTTTAGCTTGTCACATCGCAATCAGAAGGTCACGACCTTCGAGGACACGTCCCTAATCGCTGAGCTAATGACAGGAGAAACAAATTGCACTGTCAGTATAAAAACAAAATAGCGGCAAAGCTGGCGCAAAATAATTCACAACACAAAAAGTAAGCCATAAGACAATCAACTGACTTCAAAATTAGATTCTTTGTCTTGAAAAAACCCTGAAAGGAGCGTAAGAATGTGCCATGTAGAACATAAACACATGTAAAAAAAAATTAAACATGACAATGATGTTACAAGAAAAAAGGAGACCCAAACAAGAGCCAAATAACAGGAGCAGGTGGACGCTAATGCCTCAGGCTCCTAATACAAATGCACATAATAATGAAGAAAAGACAAAAAACTAAAAAATGTAAACAAAGAATAAACAAGAAAGCATGGTACAACTATAGAAAAGACAAAAATTAGAAAGACTGAACAATAAAAATGAGATCCTAACAGAATTGCTCACACTCTCTCCCACACTCACTCATTCATGTCACACCTCTCTGACCCTGAAATACCTCCGGAGACAGTTTCGAAGTACCAAACCAGAGCTACTAGGAGTCCGGAATTAGAGGGGAGATGTGACTGAGGTAGGGAAAAGCCACAAAAACCATTAGAGAGAGAAAAGAGAAGCAAGCTGTGTGTGTGATACCTGTGGGGTGGGCAAGTGGAAGAGACACCTCAGACCACAAATATCACTATTGGTGAGTGGGCCTATGATAGTGCTGCCATCAGGAAATTTAAAGATGGGGTTGGAATGGTGTCTGGCCATACAGTCAGAAGGGGGCTCAGCATACTGAGCTGTGAAGTGCCTGTGTTGAGGGTCAGCATGGAGGATGTGGTGCTGCCAGTCTGCACATGCTGTGGTGTGTTTTGGCTAGCAAGTCTAAAAATCAAACTGCAAAGGATGGCACTGAGCCCTTGTGATAACAGCGTTAGTTATTCATCTTTTGGGGTCAATCTTATTTTTCTTTTTTACAAAGTAGCATTCACTTTTTAGTGTTGCAAAACTTTTGTATTTATTTTTTCATTTATTTTTGCAAATGCCTAGATCATTAACATTTGAGGCACGATTATGATGTCAGCAGAACTGCTACAACAAATGTTGCAGCAGTGCCTTGAGGCCCTATCTCTCAGTGGATAAACTTTATAAAAAACGCTACAATAATTGTTTAAAACTCAGGCAGGACAAGTGACAGGCGTTGTTCTGGAATTTGAACTCTTCTTTTAGTTTCTGACTTCAATTCTTGGTCTGCCCTCGTGTTTTGTTTGCTTGATCTGACAATGTTTTGGTTGCGACTTTGGTCTCTCCCTCACTACGTCTCACTATGTCACAACGTCTCGGTCTTGTGTTATATATAATAAGTTCCATCTCATTTCAGAACAGTCCTAAATGGAGGACTTTAGTGGTCAGCTTTGATGGTACAGCACTGTTAAATTCCGAGCTGTAATTTATAAACAGGACTCAGGCATTGTAGTTTGTATTATCTAGAAATGCCAGGATGGTATAAAGAGTAAGTAAGGGATATGCCATCCTCTGAAGATGGCCTGTGGTGATATGCATGCTTTTTAATGTGTTTCCACAGCATTCTCTCAATGCCCTTCATCATGATTGGAATGAGGGCCACTGGTCTGTAGTCTTTCAGACAGTCCATTTTTGTTTTCTTGGTCACATGGGTAATTGTTGTCCTTTTGAAGCAGGTAGAGACAACAGAGTTTCACAGCAAAAGTTTTAAAATATGAACTAATTGGTCATGAGTTTTTTAAATATGCTATGAATTTCCATCCGGACTGAAAACCCAATAGATGGCACACAAGATGCCTTTTCAGAGGTAAGTCACAAGAAACCACATGGTGTTCTGCAGCCCCCTGGTCCCTATAGCACCCTACGAACATATATGTATATATATTGTAAATACAAAAAAGGCAGACAAGATGAAAGGTTGGGGCCCAAATGGTCAACACCATATAATAAAGCTGAAAAACAAGGTTGACAAAAGTAATAATGGAGAGCACTCTCTGGTGATGTCACTTTAGATGCAAGTCTAAATCGAGACTGAGGAGTTATGTTGGTGACGGCCTATTTAAGATTGCCCTACAGGAAGGGGTGTGTTCAAGGTCACTGGAACCAGAAGTGACATTAGGAGTCCTCACACTGTCACTCTTCTGATCTGAGGTTAAGTAGAGGCAGTAAGTAACAGTGCCACCTCCTGACTTGGGGTGGAATTACCATATAATAAGCCCTAAAGTCCAATCTCTCTCTCTCTGTCTCTAGATGTAGATAGTGTAAATGAAGCACAAAACAAAAATAAAGGTTTGGGGCACACTTAGGCAAATCCTGTAAATTGTTGGTATACGATTAGGCTGAAGAATGTCGGCAGTGTTGCCAATTAGGAGGGCAAATAAGTGGAAGGGGTCATGTACCCTTGGTATGTAGGTTTTCTGACCTGCAGAGGGAAAGAGAAGAAAGGTGTTTTAAGACAGCACCAACCCTTAACTTTGAGTGGAATTACAAGTTGGCAAGCCCTGATGCCGCCTCTCAGGCATGTGTGTGTGGCTATATACATAATAGATACAATTCATATATATTTCAGCCACAGTTCCTTCCCCGGCTGGAGTACGTGGTGTCATGTGTGGTGTCCTTTTTGTTCATCATTGGGCCATTTATTTATGTTAATGTTACTTTTGTTTATTTTCTGCTATATTTTCATTGCCTGTGGTATGTTCCATGTGTTATGTGGGTGGCCACATGCCAATCACTGCCAGGAACAGCCCTCTGCCCTATAAACCCAGAGGGCCACCCACAGTTTTGGCCAATTTATTTCCAATGTGCTAGAGATTTGGTGAGTGTTGTTCTGTGTTTTCTGTGATATTTGTTTTCTGGATTTCTCATCTTGTTTGCACTGTTTTCTGAATTTTCCTTAGGTTCAGTTTTGGGACTTGGTTGCTTTTGGAATTGCCATTGTATGCTTTGTAACAGAGCTTTTTGAGAAATATTCCTTTTATTTTTTAAAGATCCTGTGTTTGCCATTATTACCAACTGGAGATTGATATCCCACTCTAGTGGGCATTTTTGAAAGTGTTTTTGGGACAGTGCTCTTTGGGACACCTAGTTCACCACAGTATGTAGTCTCTAGACTGGGCACAGTGGCACTTATAAGATTTCTACTTTTTTTCCTACAAATGCCATACATATTAGCTAAATGAAAACTGTCTTTCATCATTTATTCTGTTCTTTATTAAGGCTCATACTATAATAACCTTTTTTATTTCTTTGGAGAAATGGTTTTATCCGTCATATAAGTATAACGGTCTCTGGTATGCCAAGCTGCCACAGGGCATATTGATAATGATACATTGTTCTTACTTACCTAAGGTGCCAGATGATTAAATTACTCCTGAAATAATGATATATGGTTTAATTTAAACTTGAGCCACATAAAGCTTTTGCAGTCGGAGCACTGAGACGAGCTACTCACTGAGCAAAGGAGATTTTAGGGAGAAAAGCAGAGCACAGGATAGCAACAGTACACAACAAAGCCAGAGAAGAACAGCAAAACAGGCATTTTGTCATGTCTGTGCAAGAAGATGGGCACCTGTAGGAGCTGGTGTGCCCAACATGTGTGCTAATAGCTCAATGGTATAGCAATTGACAGGGGCACCAGGGTAGCAGAGAAAAAAGCAACCAGGTAGAGCACTAGGAGGAACCAGGAGCTACAAAGGGGGTCTGATTCTCCTTCTGAAGTGAGGCCTAGTGGGGACCTCAAGAGAGGGTAGCTCATGCTCCCAGGTGCAGAATAACAAGACCACTGAGCTCTTCTAAAACACTGTCAATCGGTTTTTGTTTTAGATCTAAGTGAGAAGGTATTGTCGGCTGTCCATTGGCCAGCAAAAGTAGAAAACTTTCATGTCCAGAATTCTGGATAGGTGCTAGGCAGAAGACCAAGAAACATGTCCATTGCTGTGATGCCTGCACTGTTTAGAAAAAAATCTGCTGGCTGATCTCAGGCCCCCTTGCAGCAGCTCTCCACAAGAAAAGGATAAGCATTAATATTTGTCAAACCTTCCCACAAAATGAGACTTGATTGGTCTTTGAGACAACAGGCTAATTCAATGAACTGGCTGAGTATGATGCCAGACCAGAGTGCTTCCTCCAGCACTAAGTGTAGGTACAGTACCTTGGTGGAAATGATCCATGCCAAGTGATACCGGAGGTCTGTTGTCAACAGATGTGTGGACCACTGAAATCGCTACCTTCTCTCTTCAGGCTGATGGCTTGGCAAGAAAGATTCAAATCTATGCTCTCCATTCCACTGTTCCACCAGAAAAGGGACTGAGACTGTCATCTGTGTCTATAAGTGAACTACCATTATTCATGTTTTCAAGTAGGGCCTTTAGAAGTCTGTGAACTACACATAAGGGGGCTCAATGGCACAGAAGGTTGAGGATGGATAAAAGCAAAATAGTGTCGACTGGTAACTTCTCCAGAGCGAGGCTCAGACCTAGGCCTACACCTCCTAAAACAGGCCATTAGGAAATGGATCATGTGGTTGGATGAAACATTGTGCTTTGTGATCCTCTATTTCAGCCATCTTGCTTTCTACAGTTTGGGGTAGTCTCCTTGTACCTAAACTTCACCAGAAGTAGTGGGCATCCCCATGGACCCTCATTTGACTTAGATATCTCCTGAGATGGGGCAACCCAAAAAAAAAAAAAAGTGTTCACAATCTGAACCATTACTCTTATTGGGCTAAATAGATTCTAGTGCAGGGCTGCAGAGACGTTGTTTCTTGGAGGTGTAATCTGTGGAGTGAAGAGTTGCAAACTAAAGGTTTAATAGCTGATGGAAGTACTCTGCATCTCTATACACTGGAAAGCATGTTCATTTCAGAAACTTAAAATGTCTTGGAATATTTCTGTGTTTACAGTGTGTAGGTCTGGCATGGATGATCTGATGCAGCAAGACTGCCATGGAGTGTGGTATTTTTGTTCACTTTGGCTTTGGGTTTCAACTGTCATGTTGGAGCAATAAGCTACATAGGAACTCTGATGTGCAACTTATTTATGGATGCATTTAATATCTGAACGGACTCTGTTATATTGAAAGGCTAAGAAAAACACAGTTGCGCGTCTCTGTTCAGTGTTGTTAGTGAGACTCTGTTGAAAAACCCTCTAAAACTTCCTGCTAATTAACGTACACCGACATTATTTATTGCAGACAGGGACATGAGAGTTCAGCTCGGGCTGTTTGTTGCGGTGCCATCAGAGCCCACAGACTTCTATGTGACCCTCTAGGAAAAATAGCTTCAAATTGTTACCCGCTTATTTTATTCCTTTCTGTGAATGCACTTATTTCCTAGCAATTTACAATATATTAATTGACAGATTCAATTTAATTTTAAGAAAAATACTCCCATTGTCTTGTTTTAATGTGTCAGCAGCCAGTTTTAAAGATAGAAAGTAAAAGAGAGAGATAAAATGTAAGTGTTGTTTTTTTTAAGTCTTTTCTTACAGCTGCCTCAAAAATGAGTGGGTGGATGGATAGATGGATGGATGGCTTTGTTTTGTTTCATTCTCCACTGACAATTAAGCTGACGTACAGAGGGAACAGTGTTCTGCCATGCTGTATTTGAACTCTTTAAATAACAAATGCTTAATACTGTATAATATCCAATTCACAGTGCTGGAGCATATTCTGACAGAAGGTTGTGCAAGACAAAACTGATATCCAATAAGTCCACTAAATTTTATGAGCCCCTTTTAGTCTATGCGGGCACCACAGCATCAGTCCTAGATGAGATGCCAGTCCATCACAGGGCACGCTAACATGCACCGAACCAGTACAGACCTGGGATACGTGAGAATCAGCAGGAGATTTCTGTTTGAATTTGTGAGTGTTTTTGACTGAGCCTGTCTTGTACAGCTAAGACATTCTGTACCCTTGTCTTTTCCAGCACATTTATGGTCAGATCATAAGACATTTTAACTTATTAACTGTAGTATTGTATGTAAGTGTGATGGTCCAGGTCAGCTCCACTGGGTGCTCCCTGGATGCTTCTGGGAGCCTCTTGAACCTGAAACTGCTGAAAACTTACCTGAGGATAAGCCAAGCAAATGAGGACACACACAGTCAACAAAGGGTTGATGCAAAGAGATCAAGTGCTTTTATGAAAGTCTGTGTTAAGGATCGATTTAAAAAAAAAAACAACTAATTAATCGTATAAATGTATGTAATTAATTGTGATCAATTGCATCTAACATTAAAATGTAATTATAAAATGAATAAACAAATCATCAATCAAGTAAATACATACTGAATCACAAATTTAAAGTAGAATCAGCACAAAGGAATTAAAAAAATTAATGGCATGGTTTAAACTTAAACAATAATCTTAAACCTGAACTTTTAACAAAATACTACTTGAGCAAGTAAAACCTGAATTGAAATGCCTTCCTAATAGGCAAGTTGAAAAAAAGGTAAAAAGAAAACACGGCCAATTCTCAAATAGGCATAGCATATGAGAGACAGACGTGTCAAAGGAAAAAACAATCGAAACGACTGTTGACTTTGAATGCACTACTGAAGACTGCTTTAATTGAAAGAATAAGCATCTCTTAAATGGGCATACTTTAAAACTCGTGTTAAAACTCCTCAAATACTATCCGCAATTGTTCATCACCATCAACAACTCAATAATCGATAAAAAAAAAATGGACTAATACAAAAGTGTTTTTCAACTGGTGTGCCGTGGAAATAACAGTGTAGTGCCCCTGGGTCCTGACCTGACAGAGACATGCTCCTCAGATTGAGCAGGATGGGACTACCTGGAGAAGCCGGTATAAAAGCAGCTCTGTGATCGCCATTTTGCAGACAGTTTAGCACGTGTGTAGATTTAATGCTTTTGTGGTTGGTAGAATTGTGGTGTGCCTTTGGATTTTTTGGGTTACAAAGTGTGCCACCACAGAAAAACATTTGAAAACAGTGCTCTACCCACACCTTTGCTCCTGGCACACTAAAAAGATCCCTGTAGCTACTATCTCGCTTAAAACTGACAGTGTGCATTACTTAGATGGTCATGTTATGTTTTTTGCATAAATTAGTGAAGATACTACAAACTTGAACTTGGGTAATCAATACACTTACATTTCGCAGAATTTTGTGATTTTATTAGGGCAGTCAGCACTGTCGGCTGACTGACAGAATTGCCAGTTAAACCCAGAGGCACTAGAGACTTGTTTTGGTTTTAGTGCCACTCAAAAATAACTTATTTAGCACGTATGTGATATGAGATTGATTTAATCTTCTTACAGATACGTGAAATAAAAATAAAAAGTGAAATTTTTACCTTTGTAACTTTTCTCTATTGCACCAGGACTACCATTAAGCACCAGCCCACCTTTTCCTTCCACACCACTGTACCTATGTCAGTATGTATAAATCAAGAAAATGAACGCCAGTGCTACATATTGACATGTGCCGTATCGTTGTGAATGGCATAATACGAAATGGTAAACCTTTTTTTTTAAAGGTAGTATATAAATACTGCACTGGTTGTGTATGTAATTCTTTAGGTACACACTTTTTTGTATTACTGTTTTGTAACATTAAAGAAAATGCCGCCTGGACCAAAGCGCTGCCTGAGGCGTTTACCTTGTTGCTTGCCCTGGAGGCGACAATATTTTTTGCCGCATTAAACAGGCCATATTAATTGCAAAAATTAATGCGTTAACTTTCCCAGGCCTATGAAAAACCAAACAATATCATGTCCAAAGTGCAGTATAAAAGTTCTTCCATAAATAAATAATCCATAAAATCATGTGAAAAATCCATGAGTTCAAATTCAAATAACCTGAAGATAAAACTATTAAAAACAACACAGTCATCCAGTCCTAACTCTTCTTTCAACTGAGATCTGAGCCCAGCGCAACTTCCATTCTCCTGCCTCCCTGACTCACCCAATATGGATTACTTAGCCGGCACAGACACCAGCAGCTGCAGTCCTCCCTTCCGACTCTCATCTTGGCTGCCTCTGTTGTACCTTTGATAAGCAACAGTTTTCCCATATTTTGTCCGTCTTGTCTTCATGAAGCGAGCTGTACACATGATGGGGCTCCCTCAGGCTTCTTGTAATAAAGAATGCCCATCTTGAAAATATTACAAATGGTGATCTTGGCTGTTATTTATTTTTTTACCCCAACATTGATTAAACGTCGTTACTTAAACCACACTTACTAGCCAGAGCCCTGAGCTTGTCTGATATAAGCTGTTATGACTTAAGAGTCCCCAAAAAAATGCCTACTAGAGGAGACAACTGTCAAACCCAGCTAGTAATAAGGGCAAACACATAACTTTCTAAAATAAAATGCTCTGAAACAAAAGCAAGTGCTGTAGAGCACAAAAGGCAAAATGGAGTTGTGCAAAACAAAAGGCAATCCAGGCGCTCAAGGTCCCGATACGTGAATCCAGAGAAGGCAAGTTGAAAAATTCAATAATTCACAAAAGTACAGAAAAAAGCAGAAGATGCATTCAAATTGAACCATCAGGAACTGTGGGCAACTGTGGTAATGTGCCTTACTGGCATTACCAGCAATTAAAGAAAATTAGTTTAGTGTCCTCTGCAGTGTTAAGAGAGAGGCTTTGGTTTGGGATAAAAGGAAAAAAGGTATAAAGAAAGGAAACTTGCTTTTTTTTTTCTTTAGTGCAGAGAGATGTCTTCGCTGATGATATGAGTGCCTTTTGGGGAGCATCGCAGCGGGTCTCGTGTAGACTGGAGAGACGGCCCTGCCATTGACCAGCCGGGATGGCACCGTTGGTCCTCCACTCCTGCGCGTGCCTCCCGCGACCTCATAACTCTATAAGTGCAAAAGAAAATGCGAAGCGCTGTTTACCGCAGTTTAGAAAAGGGATCCCGTGTTTGCAGTTGTCTGGGCTGTAGCTCAGGGAAGGAGGAAAAAAAATGTAAAAGTGCTTACTTTCACTTAAGGCAGAAGCGCAGTCCGCGTCTCAAAGGCTGCTCGACTTTTTATAGTAATTATGAGGGGCAGGAGACGCCACTTTTCGAAGACGCGATCACGTTATCGCGTACCCGTGGAGGGATGACGTAGAACAGTTTAATTGGTCGGAATACAAAAAGGAATTATGGCCTCTAGAGGGGGTTCTTCTGACTAGCTCTTGCTAGAGAAAGGTACTTGGTAGAACAGCGATTTGAATTTACCAAGCACTACTGCTTGTGCCGTGATTATTGTAAATATTCTTTTTTTTCTTGTATATCTCTGGATTAACTTAGGTGGAGGTATTTATTGGGTTGTGGTTATTGGTGCACTGTTTATTTTTGTATATACTTTTTTCTGTATTTTGAATATTTTTGGGTGAATCCTGTATTATACACTGTTTGGAGGAGCAGCTTCCTGACTTGGATCAATGTGGAGGAAGACAGCTTCACATTTTGCTTTTGTGTATATACTGTATATGGGTTTCACTAATTTGTGTGTATTTTACTTTTTATTTGGGACTTTCAGGCAGCATTGTAAATACTGTATATAGTCATCATTTTTGGGCTCAATTTAATTTCTGTTTTTGTGTGTCCTTTGCAGTATTGGACTTTGTATCGTTATATATAAAATCTGCAGGACATTATTTTTGTTTTCTTTAAGTGCACCTGTAAATAAAACCACTTTATTTTTCAAAAAACCCAACCCTTTTCGTGTCCGTGTCTCCCTGTCTTACACCATCATCCTGGTCACGCTCGGTCCCACATACTAGACACCTAGAGTATAGGCTGGTGATTCCAATTCCCACTACACTGGGTGTCACAGCAACCCTTTGGATTTGTGGGACGGAGGGAAGTTCCTGGCACTGATTGGCAGGTGGTCCTGCCTCTTGGGGGGATCACCCACAATACACATGGGACATGACACATGCCGGAAATAAACCACATAAATGAGAATTAAAAGAGACCTAAAACGAATCGGATCCCTAGCTGAAACATGACACCAGCCTTCTCACCTTCCTAAAGCCTCATTTTTCACTTCTCTGTGAACACTCATTTGGCTTTTTGGAAGCAACACTGAGAAAGCCAGAATATCCGCAGTCATCGGGAGAACAGGCAATCCCCCCACAAATGGTGACCAGGCTGGGATTTGAGCCCCCTCTACCTTAGCTGGACCGTTTTCAAATTTTTAACTACTTCATCAAAGAGTTAGTTATCACATCACAATTACATGTCTTTGTAGACAACATTAAAGACACACTTTTTAAGAGCACTTTACAATGTCATGTTCTTAAAAAAGTGGCACAAATAGGCTTGTTGGTGGCTCAGTAGCTCTCGTAGGCAGCAAATTCTTTTTCATGGGATGTGATGTGCTAACGTTAGTTGTTGGTTGTGGAGAGTCTGTGATTACCTGTAGTTTGACTTCCTTAAACATAACATTTTTGAAAGAAGTACTTGATGAAGAGTTAAAAATCTCTGTTGAAGTTTCGAGCCTAAATTTTTTTTTTGTTTCGGACCAGGGTGGCAAAGAAATTTGGAGCTTTGCTCGTAAATTACAGTGTCACAGAAATGCTGGATCATTCTAACGTGCAGTAGTGAGGTTGTTTAAAGTGTAATGTCAATACTTAGTACAGATTGGTTTAATCTTCATTTACAGAGTGACACACAATTCCTTTCTTCTTACTTTCATTTCTACATTAGTGATTTTTTTGCTTTCTTTACTTTTATGGTTCTCTCACCTCAAGCAGCAGATGAAGGAAGCTGGTGTCTGAGAGGCTTGTGCACGGGGTCTCCCAGCATTTGACTCACTAATATTGGGGATCCGTTTTGCTGTCAGAAGCATCTGTTGGATAAATAAAAGAGGAAAATATACCAAATATACCAGAAGAAGTTTCCCCTATCAAAGTAAATTAGTAGTATACTAACCTGTAAGTGAAGTCACACAGAAGGTTTCTCTGTTTTAAGATTTTCAACGGGAGACTTTGATATTTCAAAAGTGTGCATAGTGCATTCTATTCAAGATAACTAAATGAGAGTTCAGTTTTCCCAATAAATATCTTGGAGGAATAAATGTCCCAAATTTCACCATAATTGATTCACTAGGAGCGCAGTTGTTTTATGTGGACAGACGGATGAACAGGATGACAGACAGACATGCGACCACAGTAGGTGCTTTTGGCATTTTAAGCAAATGCATCCCAAAAAGAGACTGGCAGAGGTTTGTTACCAGCAAATTAAGAGAGAATATTATGAAAACCAAAATGTCTGAAATGGAAATCAGAATTCAAAAGTCATTACCAAAGCTAATCAAAAAGCCCTCAAGCCAAACTAAATGCCAGCAGAGATTTGTTTTGAATATCGCAAAAGCAGGATGCAGGCAGCACTGCGCCATTGTCTACTAGGAGGTGCTGAAAGAATACGTCACATGACTACCTAAGCCACATGATTGGCAACATCTATGGCAACAATAAACAATATGGCCACCTTGGGTCCAAACACAAAATGGCAGTGCCCGCCAAAAACAGAATGTCAAAGCAATGAAATCAAGAGTGTTAATAAAAACACATGTTATTAATTCTAAATAACAAAAATCCATACCTAAGAATCATGACAATAAGGCACTTTAGCTAAAACAAAGCCATTAGCCTCTCGCTACAAATCAACTGAATCTGACAACTTCTTATGGAAATTGAATTTTCCCCATCTTGCACTACTCAAACCCTCTCAGTTAGGGAAGAACTTGTCATCAGGTGCCACCATTGAGCACTGCCAAGATACAGTGTGTCTTTAACTCCGGTGGGCTCTGGCCCTCCATGTTGTATTGCACTCCCTTTACTGCTTTGGTTTCTGTGCTGCTAATTACCTTTTACAAAGGGCTTTGGGTGGAGGGTGCACAAAGGGGAGTTGGGCAGCAAGACAATGGGTGTTTTCTCATCATTCCATCAAACACTAACATTAAAAAATTACCTTTGGTCACTTTACACTCTGTTCTTCACATAAATTTTGATCAAAAAGGCTGTCAGAGGAAGTCATCATTACTCAAATCATACTAACTGAAGAGGAAAGCAAGGTGAAGTGTTATGGATGTGAGGTGAGGAAAGGCAATGAATAGGTGGGCAAAAGAGTGATTGGAAAAGAAGTACAGAGGAAGAAAAAGCAAGGGAGGCCAAAGCGGAGGTGGATGGATAGAGCAAAAGATTTAATGGAAAAAGGTCTGACTGGGGAGGAGATGCAGGACCGAGCTGTATGGAAAAGGCCGATCAAACACATCGACACTGCATAGAAGAGGGAAAAGATGAAGAGGAAAGAAGCATCTTATATACTTTTGATTAATTCTTTTAATTGTATCTTGGGTGGGGGCCTTCAGTGGCCTTCAATGTAAAGTTATTTGATTTTAAAACCCCACTCCCAATGAAGGCTTCAGATTTTACAAGGCCTGAATTCCTCTTCAGTTCTAGAGCTGTCAGCAGCCAACCTGTCTGGTTGAACATTGGTAAAGGTGTAATCATGGGGGAGTTTAACTGCTTTGGTAGGATGCAAAAGTTGAAGGATTATGTCTCCAGATGCCTTTGGGGTCCTCCGTCTCCCCTTGTGAGTGAAAGAACTGTGGGGGTTGAACCCTTGGTTTCAAGGGGGTGTTCCTCATTTAACTGCTTAAGCTGCACCAAAGATGAAAGGACAAATGCGGCTCCTTCATTTTATGGCTCAAAGACTTTTTTTTTGTAACCCCATTTCCAAAAATGTTGGGATGCTGTGTAAAATGTATGTTAAAATAATGTAATAAAAAGACAAAAAGAGATGATAAACCTTTGGGGCTCCATGAAGGCTACCATTCAAATAAAAGGTAAGGTGTAGCGCATTGATAAAGATGTTAAAGGTTCTTGGCAGGAAGAGGCGGGGCCAGGCAGGCAGAAACCAGAAGTGATGTCAGAGGTGTCACGGTTGTCAATCTTTAGGTCAGCTGGTCAACAGAGCCCTCTGGCTTCACGGAGGAGGATTACAATTATCTGAGCTCTTTAACTGTCCATTATATGGACATGAGACAACAAAATGTGATGATTTACAAGTCATTTAAACTCTAAATTTAACTGAGAATAGTACAAAGACAAGATGTTAGCTATTGAGACCTGCTTCCCTTTGTCCCGTGGCTGCCATTTCTTGTCTGGGCGTATTTTTTTTTTTGTAGGTTTGCTTGAGCTCTTCTCTGTTTGTTGCCATTGTATGCATTGGACCCCTGGGTGGGCATGTCTTGCTTTTTAGCTCTCACACACTCAGGGTTCCGTCCCTAGGACTTGTCTGCAATTCTTTCTCTCATTCCTCCAGCTTATGGAGGCTTCTTTATTTTTCTTCCTCCTTCTTTTCCTTGCCACACTGTTCAGATAATAAAAAGTACAGGAATATCAGTTATAGCTGGGAATTATGAGGACATTCATTTATTGACTGCAACTTATTTTCCTGTAAGATAATGTAGGTGAAAAGTAATTTACATCAATTTGAAGGTTATGACATAATAAATCATTCTGTAAACTACACTGCTGAATGCATATGCTTCTTTATATCGCTCATAGTTGCTTGATTTATACGCACTAAATCACCATACATATTTTCTAAGCTCTGCTTTGAGCATAGAGGACAACAGGTTGGCAGCAGCAGTGTTTAACACTGGAATTATAAACTTGGCACCCGTTTGTCTGAACCCTCTTGTGTCACTGGGGACTAAAAAATTCTGTTTATTCCATTGGGTGTTATTCATCTTAAAGATCACACTGCAATAAAGAAAACACAATATAATGAAACATACGATCAGCACAACATCCCTTAAAGTCAAAATCACTTAAATCAACTGCCTATCCCTACGAATACATGTTCTGGAGATTACCTACCGGACATGAGTCACTGTGGATTTAGAAAGTAGTGAGTAGCAAGAGAAGGCCTGATGCTCAGTCTTGTGTAGAGAGGTGGCGTCACAAAGAAGACCTCAGCTGATAAAATAGCAACCCAAGTGGCCTGCACAGTTGCCACTAATGCCATCGGTACCTTCACATGTCTCACTAGCATTGTTGTTGACCGTACTATTTGTGTCCTTTTTGTCACTCCAGTTTTTAAAAAGGGGCCTTTTTACATCCTCTCTCTTCTGTTCATCTTGTCACCGTAGTCAGTTGTCTTTATTTGTTCTTGGGCTCTCCGTGGTTTTTTTTTTTCAAGCTAATTTAGTTAGGCAGCACTAATAAACAGCAGGGATGTGGTTAGTGCAAGATGAACGCTGATCTAGTGGGCCTCTTTTGAAGGGATGTTACCAGCCCAGCAGAGCACAGTGTAGAAACTCCCACTGTCCATCACAGAGCTACCGAACGTGTGAAGGACGTGAAGCAGAAAAAGAAGACACAAATGTATCCCTGTGCGTGCATTTTATTATTTCTGTGTAAATTTGGGAGTGTTCTGGGTGTGTGAAACTAAAGATATTCTCTGCCCATTGTGCCCTGAACAAATAACCATAGGAATAATGATAGGATTACAATTGAATATATATTATTTTTTTAAGAACTTATAAATAAGAAGTTTCTCTTTAGGGACACGTATATTTTAACATGTTAAGTATTTTGGGGGGCGGCACGGTGGCGCAGTGGGTAGCGCTGCTCCCTTGCAGTTAGGAAATCCAGGTTCGCTTCCCAGGTCCTCCCTGCATGGACTTTGCATGTTCTCCCCGTGTCTGTGTGGTTTTCCTCCAGGTGCTCCAGTTTCCTCCAACAGTCCAAAGACATGCAGGTTATGTGGATTGGCGATCCTAAATTGTCCCTAGTGTGTGCTTGGTGTGTGGGTGTGTGCGCGCCCTGCGGTGGGATGGCGCCCTGCCCAGGGTTTGTTTCCTGCCTTGCGCCCTGTGTTGGCTGGGATTGGCTCTAGCAGACCCCCGTGACCCTGTAGTTAGGATATAGCATAATGGATGGATGGAAGTATTTTGGGATCTTTAAACAACATTAAAAATATAGGTATGACATTAGGATATACCATTTACCTGGGTGCCGATTGGTTTAAATTTAAATAAGTTAAATGATATGTAAATTAATTTATTGTGTTTTAGATCCTTTTGGGGCCATTTTAGTGAACTAGTAGAGTGCACTGATATAATTTCTTCAAGCCTGATGTAACAAAGATTTCCATTTTTGGGCTAGAGTTTTGAAATGTTACTCAAACCATTTCTTTATTTACTGAATATTTTTCCTGTCAGATGTTACAACCCACCTGAAGCGAGGAGGAGTCTGCTCTGTTCTTTCTTCTGTACTTCCTCTAAGTTCTTTCAATTCTGGATCTTATTTACTTTCTTGATCCAATTTAGAGTTTCGGGGAGCCAAGCCCACATGAAATATGCTGCAGAAAAACAAGTTGAACAGTCAGTTGATATCGTACAAAATTAAATTACTTCTTAATAGATTTCCTTTAAATATACTTCAGATACAATTAATAATACCTTTTAATCAGTACACCTTGGAAAGCCTGATTTTTGTCTTTGTATACAGAGGGAATAAACTTTTATTATTTTATTTTTTGTGTGTTATATGTCAATGAACTGTTAAAACACGCAAGCAAATGCGACACATCTCGGGTGTCAGATTTACCAAGCTCTGTTTTGAATTTCAATTAAATATCCATCCTGGTTTAAGATTATGATAAAAAATCGGGAGCGGTCTCCCCTAGACTTTCTCGTATACTCAGATATGGGGATGGATATTTGAGGAGTAAACTGCAAGACAATGATTATATTTTTATATTATGTACATTAAAGAACCATCAACAACAAATCAAATTAAATTAATAATATATTGAACAATTATTATAAAAGTAAAGTTGAATAAATCAGACTTTGCAGCTGCATGAATAAAAGGAAAAGTACCATTTCTTCCTTCTTTCGGCTGCCCATTAGGGCTTGCCACAGCAGATCATCTTCTTCCATATCTTGAAGTACCACTTCCCGTTAATGGAAATAGCCCAAAAGTTGATAGAAATCTTGTATGCAAAATTGACCTAAATGAAAGTATACTCAAGTTATCGTGTTTACACACACACACAGACACAAATAAACACACAGCACATAATTCCAAAAATGGTATTTTCAGACTCAGGAAAGTCTAAAACATCAAGATTCATCAAAATCTGAAAATTGAATATTTGGAGGATTCCAATACTTTCCCTGTACTTCCTTTAGGAGAAAGTTAGGGAGGTCTAAAACATTGAAATTCATCAAAATCTCGACATCAAATCTTTGGACGATTACAGTACTTTCCCTATACTTTGTATACGAGAAAGTAAAAAGTTAACCCCACATGTGTCCCATGACAGGAATTTAAATGTTACACTTGACCCAAGGAGCTCATGTCTGTCCTCTGTTGTGCTCGAGACAGTTGTGTATTGAGAATACTAAATGTGTTACATACAGTATTTTAAACCATATCATCCTCTAGCTGGAATGAACCATTTCACTTGTTAGTTTCAGGATCTTTGTCAAGGTTGAAAACTGCTGACATAATTTGTCAAAGCTTTAACCTTTGCATTAACAAAAGCTGACATTTTAACAAGGCTTTCCTATCCACAATATGAATATACCGAGAAACTATAATAAAAATACATTTCAATACAAAAAAATGCATTAATTTTCACAATTTACATATAATATAACAACATAGTGTTACCTTCTCAGTCCCACTTGATCTAATTCTGGTTCACAAGGAGAGGCCTAGGACGAAGTGCCAGTCCATCACAGGCCCAGTCACTTGCACACAGCCAATCTGGACTCATCAGTTAGTTAGGGATGTGAGAAGAGAACTGACGGCTCTGGAGAAAAGCCATACAGATTCAGGGAGAACATGCAGACTCGAAAGGGGACAGCACCAACTCCTAGATTCCAACTAAGGACGCTCAACCCATATGTCTCTCAGCAAACTGGCAGTTAAACTATTGAGCTAAAACTGGGACATGTGCATACCAAATGTAACAAAACAAAAAAATATGAAGCCAAACAAAACCAAAGCTAAATACACAAGAGAGTAAGGGGGTCTACACCAAAAGTACACACAAGAAAAGTGTACAAAGATAAACTTGCAATATTTCAGAGATTTGATATCTGCAGATCAGAGAAGGATTTGCACCCATAGGCATTCTTTTATCCCATTGGGTTGATTACACATGGGTTCTGACCTCAGAGGCCACACCCCTAGCAACACTGAAAACAGACCTAACAACGGAAAAAGAATTGGTAGCCTTTGAGGACCCAAAATCATACCAAATTATGACACCATGAGCCAGCAGTGCAATATTTACTTACATAGTCTGCATCTTAGGTTAACAGTTAATACTGTATATGTGTTATCCTGCAGGTTTAACATATACAGGTATGCAAGTTATTGTAAAAAAATTTAAATCATAGGTTATTTTATGTAGTACTGACAATTGCAAAGACACATCAATATTAAACCTCCAGCATACAACAACACTTGAGTGCATTGGCTTATTAACAACCTCTGGGTTTTTGTCACACAGAGAGTCAGAGGTCAGGATGGAACTGAAGGCCTTGGTGTTTAAAGTCCAGTAAAATTAGAAGTTCCATGTGTCCATCCATTTCTTTTTTGTACCCCTCTTAAGTGCAGGGGTGTCTAGTTGTGCAACATCGAGAAACCAGTCTTGGGTGGGATGCCAGTCAGAACAAAGTTATTCATCCTTCCATCTATTCATTATATTTCTAAGTGGCTGAAGGTCATGGTAGCAGTATATTTTAAGATCTGTGTACTAATAAGTTATTTACAAACACACATTTCACAAAGTATTTAATTTCATCAGGAGGAGTGTCTTGGCTGAGGACTCACTCAGGGTGTTGCTCGCTCTCCTAGTGGCAGAGGTGACATGACTGGGATGTGAATTCAGGACACTGAAATACAAGCAGAAGGTTCTACCACTGAGCTAAACAGAGAGCTCCATTGCGCCAGCACAGGATCTGACTGCTAGCTTGTTTATGGATTTATTATCGTTGAGAGTTCAGAGAAATCTTTACTTGAATGTGCCAAGCAACATGCAACACGTAGTGAGTATAAAACTGTCTTACCTTGAAACTTCTGTCATCCTTACCTGACAAATCTCACAACATATTTGTCATAATGTAGCAGCATAAGAAAAAGCAGACAAATATTTCATATAGCGAAGCAACGTCTTGCTATAAAGTACATCAGCCTACCTGTACTAACAGGTAGCAAATAAAAAATTAATTAGCTTGTCTTCTGCTATAGTGATGGGCAAAAGCAAGCGTCTCTGAAAACTGAGTGTAAACAAGCCCAGAATGGAGTACACACACACAAACACACTCAATGAAGATGAGGCATTTACTGTCACACAGACAGTTTTGGGAAGTACAAAGAGAACTGGAGTGCCACTGTTTTGTTGTGTTAGGCTCCTAGGGATGACCCTATGCTCTCCTTGATACGCTTTATTATGTAGATCTCAACATAATGTCCCCAGATCTCTGCTGTAGCCGTCATGTTATTTTACCTTTTATATCACTGCAACAGGCAACAAGAAGAGGGATGAGAAAAGGTTTCACATTTCTTTATGCATTATGGATAATACGCCCAAAATATAAGAAGAGTTCAAATGAGTTTTGGCAAAATAAAATAAAAAAAAAAATCATGCCATGTGTTGCAATTTCCCAAGGGTGATCCGCCTCACAGGATCCTCATTGTTGAGGACCTGAGTGGCTAGACCAGGTGAAGTGGATGCCCACGTAACACCTGGCTGTGGTAGATAGATGGTAATTTCCAGGAAGTGGGACTATACAGTGTGTCTGCCTTGGGGGTTGCCAACCAGGATCCCGAGCTGTTTTGTCTTGTGATAGGTACAGCAACATGCCATACCAGTGCATGCTTCCTGACCTGACCTGGGTAATCATCAGTTCATCTTGCTTAGGCTACCATGTGACTTTTCTGTTTAAATATCTTAATTAGTCTCTGGTTCTCCATGGTCCGGCATGACCCATGGATGGGATGGCTTAAACAGACAGCATGGCCTGTCTAAATATGGCAGCTGAGAGAGAGAAGGAGTGTTTCTTTGTCAACATTGTCTTTATCTTTGCCCAGATTCCTTGATGTACCTCCAGGACCAATGGGATATCATAGTGCAGGGCGAATCCTGTTTCAGCATACCTAAGGCCCATTCCTTCCCAGCCAGATTACCCTTTCTTCTTAGCTCACCTGTATTCCCCCAGGCTAACTGGCAAGTCAATTGGTGCTTTGCATGTAAAACCTTTAACACTAGAATTACCAAAGCCTACGAAAAAACTTGTAGATCTGTCCCACCTTAAATCGCTTCGCACCTCTCCATCAGCGTTTTTTGTCCTGTAAATGTGTCGATAAGCAGCAAGCAGCCTACTATCACATCCACCGCCGCACAGTTTTCTCAGCTCAAGTCTGTTTACCTGCGTGTCAGTTGCTTAGAGTTGTATAGAGTGAGAAGTCAAGCAAAATGACACCTTTTATAAATACTATATGGTTATTTGGAACACATGCATTTCATGTGTGTTCCGTGTCTACAATGATCTATATAAACACATCGTTAAAACAGAAATGTTTTTCATGCTTTAGTAATAATTGACAAAATGTAGACATGACGTGTTTAATGTGTGAAGCCTGAAGTCCAAATATCAAATAAACACTTTTCACAAAAGGTACAAATATAACAGAACAAGTGCGCTTCTATTCAAGAATATAACTGCAGAAAAAGAACCTGCGTTAGGGTGCAACATTCATACCACTTTAAAACAATCTTTTCAGTGGCGCAACGGTAACAACTGTTGATTGGTAATCCAAACTTCACGGGTTCAACCCCGAATGAGTCCGTTTTGAGAAGTGAGCTGCTCTTATTCTTATTATTTTTGAATAAAAACATACATTTGATTTGAGTCTGTAACAGCTGGTGTAAATTTATGATACTTGTAAAGGTTAGCTTTTTTTTTTATTCAGTTTTATTCTCTCAGTCACATTCACAATCAAGTGAACTCAGATGATGATGATTCTTCATCAGAGAAAGAATGCACATTGCACTTTTGCCATCACTGTACTTTGTATATGTTTTGCTCATCTCAAGCAAAACGTTTTCCCAGCTCAAGCCTTGTTTATCTAAGTTTGATGTGCCTGGAGTTGTATTGGGTAAATAATATATCGTTATTTGGAACACATGAATTTCATGTGTGTTCCGTGTCTGCGATGATCTATGTATTTTTAGGATGACAGGAAATGCAAGAAGTGTTGAACACATAAATAAAACAGAAACTTTTTTCATGTTTTAGTACTAACAACAAAAGTTTGACATGAAGTTCAGTATATAATGTGTGAAGACTGAAGTCCAAATATCAAATAAACTTTTTCACAAAAGGTACACGTATAACAAAACAAGTGCAGTTTTATTCAAGCATATAACCAAAGAAAAAGAAATCGGGTTAGGGTAGATCATTGACACGGCCAATTTGGTAGTGCAGCGATAAGAACTACAAACTCTTAATCAAGAGGTCGTGGGTTTGATCCTAGCTGCTTCTCAGAATTAACTTTTTGAGTAGTGAGCTGCTCTTATTGTTACTATTATACAATAAAACATACATTTGATTTGAGTCTGCAACAGCTGGTGTAAATTTATGGTACTTGTAAAGGTTAGTGTTTTATTTTTATTTCAGTTTTATTATCTCAGTCACGTTCATGCTCACCCTGATCTGACACTGCCGTTTCAAATAAAGACGTGCTATAACAGAGGTGAACTCAGATAAGGATGAGCAAGGCATGCCGAGCTCGCCAAGGTATCGTGCAAAGTTTTGTGGTTATGCGAGTGGGCACTGCGGTGGACTTGGTACCCCAGACAAAAACAGTTTCTACCTTGCACCTGAAGCTGTTGGACTAGGTCACCAGCCCAGTGACCCTGAATTGGATTACGTGGGTGTGACATTGTGATGTTATGCTGCTGAGCCCTTTAGGTGCCAATTATACACTGAAATCATTAGGCCTATAGAAATGAAATGTGCAGTATATATACATTCTATCGTACTACATCATCATCATCATCATCTTTCGCACTGCCATAGTGGCCATTTTCCAGGTTTATCCAGGGTAGCTGGCCTGTCATCCTGCTGGCAGTATTTAATAATCCTAATTAGGGAAAAGAAAAGTGTTGGAATTTAGGAGTGTGCTTAGCTGTTGGTCTTCTGAGGGTAAGATGGGGCTTGCAGGGCAGTTGCACTTTCTCTTCCTCACAGTTTGCCGACTGACAGCTTTGTCCGTTCAGATCCAGCCCAACAAATCTAAAAGCCAGGGAAGAATGCTGCTGCTGTGTAAGGCGTCCGTCCAAACCCCACAGATGAGAAGGTGAATCAATATCCATCCAATCTCGGAGTCCCTAATTGACCCCGGACTTATCAGGGAGGATGGCAGCCTGCGGCACAGGTTGAATTTGTCACCGTGCCATGACAGGAGGGACCCCTGCCATAATGAAGCAAGCCGGTCAGCTGTGAAGGCAGATTTTTGTGCCCTGTGAGCGAGTTGAGCCGCCGTCGCCTTCACTAAGTATCTCTGTGAACATGAGGCCGTCCCCGAGGGCTTTTAATTGATTAACAAACTTGGGATTATAAATAATCCTTCACCTGAGGCTGTCAGGATTTACTTATAGTTCTACTCACAGACGTTTTGAGAAAGAAGGTTATTTATTTCTAAAACCTGACTATCAATGCCTTTTTTTCTGTAGTAAAATTAAGAAAAAAAAACAAAGAAGAAGAAACAAAGAAAGAACCTCTTCTAATATTTATAGATACACTTTAATTAATATTTTCAGAACACAGTAAACCTCACACATTTAGTAATTTGTTCTGTCATGTTGCTGAAACCTGATGATTACCATTAAACTAAAAACTAAAATTCAAACTCGCCCTTTAGGATTCAGATCCCATCACTTTTCTACGTTTTTATTATGTCGCAGCCTTATACTCAAATCATTTGAATTCATTTTTTTTTCCCCACGTCAAGTAATACTCCATACCTTTTGGCTGATTTATTAATAATATCCCACTGACACAAGCATTCAGACCCTGAGCTGTGACACGTAAAACCTGACCCATTCTATTGGCTGTCATTGTGCCTGCTCTACACCTTGTTT
Source organism: Erpetoichthys calabaricus (assembly GCF_900747795.2). Taxonomy (NCBI): domain Eukaryota; kingdom Metazoa; phylum Chordata; class Cladistia; order Polypteriformes; family Polypteridae; genus Erpetoichthys; species Erpetoichthys calabaricus. The sequence goes on along the minus strand of NC_041396.2, from coordinate 217,923,034 downwards.
GGAGTCCACTGTGGTCAATTCAACTGATTGCACATGATTAGGAAATCTCAGCCCTGTCTATAGAAGGTCCACAGTTGAAACCGTCCATCCAAACCAATTCAACCCAAAGCATGCAAACCTGGGATCAAATGTTAACCTTTCACACCTTCCCTTAACTTTTTCCACATAAACTCGGCAGCCCCCCTGAGTCTCAGTTTTTGGTTTTCTTCAGCAGATTGTTAACGTGAAAGGCACTCAGACCCTTCTATTCTCCCTCCTGCGTGTGCACACAATCGACAGTTTAAAGAACAGAGCGTACATTTCCCCTAAAAAGATGTCGACTGAATATCAGCTGTCAGCTTGATGAGGGTAGGAATGGCAAATCTTTTTTTTGCATGGATTCTGCCTGCGATTTATTGAGTGAATAAGCTGCGCCTTAGCAGCCTGCATCCCTGCAGAGAAGTCAAAGACAATGAGAAATCCTCAATGAAGCCCACATGCATTAAACATCAGTTTGCTAAATGCTGACAGCTAAATGATGAAATGCAGAAAATGTATAAATTAAAAGAACTCATGTTTCCTGTAGGAGACGTGCAACACGTGGAAGCACAAAACCTGCGTTTGAAGGCTGCCTTGCTCTTTTTCACTTTTCAGACATTCTCAGCACGTTTCCCCTGGAACTTTGGAGTTCAGATTATTAAACAATCAATTGTACTGAGACTGCACCACAACCCCCTATGGCAAAAAGAAAATGATCCAAAAATTGGAATGCCTTCTTTTTTTTCCCCTAAAACACATCGTTTGAAAAATAATATTGTGGTCACAGTGCTCGTCACTTTGAATGAAACACTGCCATCTTTTTAATGTGAAAGAAACTGTCCATCTGTCCATTTTGTTAACCTGCTTATTTTAATTATAAGTATAGAAGCCGTCAACCCCAATAAGGCATGCCAGTTACTCACCACACACTCCACACTTTAGTGACATGTGAGGAAAACAGAGCTCCTGGTGCCACATGGACATCGGAAGGGCATGCAACGTCTAACAGAATGGGACTTCAAACTTCAAAACATCGGTTGGCAACCTAACTTTTCTTTGGTCCTACTCTCCCTCATTTGCACCACACACACACGTCAAATTCAATAAGTTTATTTCATATTTATGCAAATTCCTACGTGATACAGCAAATGTGTGTTTAGCTTCAAGCTATCTATCATAATCAGTAAAACATTTTCAGGAAGCAAAACTTTTGGAAGGAAAAAAAAACAAAACTTGTCCAGTGTAATTTACATGCACAATGGCACTTTTGGACACTTTAATAAGTAATAGAATAAGAAACCTCTGCACATTTTTGACTAAAAAGTCTTGCCTGTCTCCTCACTTGTCCTGGTCCATTTCAGCCCCAAAGGTGGTTGGGGACATCAACAGCTGACCTACAGTGTGCCACCATGCCAATCCACTGCCCCCACTTTATTGGGGTGTCATTCAAAGAGCAGCCTTCAAGTTGTTACTCTGAGATGTTAGCTTTTGCGGTGGCCAGTGTCACGGTGAGGTCACTAGCCGAATTTCATTACAGTCTTGACCATGGGGGTGATCAATTGCAGGGGATACAAGGAGTATTTTAACAACATGGACCTGCCGACATTTGAGGAATTCACTTCATGCAGAAGCAGTCCTCCTGGCTAGTGGAGGCTCACATCTCTTTTTGTTTTCTTACTCTTAACTCTGTTCTTGTCTTCCTTTCGTATCATAAGGGTGACATACCAAGCAGGGAATACTTCCTAATCCCCATTAGGAGTCTCCACTTTATCCTGGGGAGCTGCTATGGTCAGGTAAGAGATGTTGGTAATTCTTATTAAATGCCTCAAATGGTTCCTTTCAAACAGGAGCAACAGTAGCTCCACTCTACAGCCCTCTTGGATTACTAAACGTCATACTTCATTGCACGAGGTAAGTGAAGCAATCCTTCAGGAAAACTCAATTACTGTCACTATTACCCACAATCTCCTTTTATTCGGTTACAGCTTATGATAGTTAGTGAGTGTATTGACTCATAGAGAGGTAAACTAGGAGCTTCTTCAGAGGACTTCCAGTTGGCCATCACCGTATGGTTCAAAATGTACACAATGTGTCCATCTCTTAGCCAGACTCTCAGAATAGGTTTAACCTGCACTCCTGAGCTGCTCCCTGAAGAACTCACTCACTCACTTGGACCAAGTCTTTCCATCACTCCAGTTAAACTGTCTGCTTCACATCAGGACCTTTAAACACCTCCATTCAAACTAAACTACGGTTTCTTTATAAACATTTACTGCATGTATTACTGAGCCTGAGTGCAATTCTGCATTGCCAAATTGTGTCATACATTTCTGTTCTTGTACTCTCACTCCCAACTGCTGTAAATAATGTGGTGATGGTGTCATTAGAATAATAATAATAATAATTAAACTTTATTAATTCCCGGGGGATATTTATATGCATACAGCAGCAGAAACATAAAAAACAAGGACACAAACTCAAATGACAAATTATACAGTCACTCAATTGATTGATAAATACATAAAAAAATTAATAGATAGTATATGGCGTAGAAATTTCAAAATAAACGTAACAAGTACATCAGATGGAAGTATTGAATTGCCTGGTAGCAGTGGACAGAAAAGACCCCCAGAAGAGCTTCTTAGTACATCATGGTGGAATGTGCCTGTGGCTAAAAGTGCTCTAAGAGAGTGCCACCTGGAGAGAATGTTTCATGATGGCATCCAATTTTGCCAGCATCTTCTTTTCTACAACAGTTTTAAGTGTTTCCAGGATTCACCCAGTGATGGACCAGGCTTTCCTGATAAGTTTGTTCATGAATTGTGCTTTTTTTGAGCTCAGGTTGCTTCCCCAGGAGACTGTAGTGTAGAACACCACACTGGCTACTATGGACTGTTAGAACATTTCCAGCAGCTTGCTCACACATCAAAAGACCTGAGTCTCCTTAGCAAGTACAGTCTGATCTAGCCCTTCTTGTACTGTTCCACTGTGTTGGCAGACCAGTTAAGTTTGTTCTTTATACTGTATGTACCCCTGTGTACTTGCAGCTCTACACCACTTCCACGCCCTCCCACTGGATGGTGACTGGTCTCAGAGCCTACTTGGAGCACCTGACGTCCACCACCAGCTCTTTTGTCTTGCTGATGTTGAGTTGCAAGTTGTTGTCCTTGCACCACAAGATATAGTGCTCCACAACCTTCCTGCACTCTGACTCACCGCCATTATTAATGCAACCTATGATGGGTGAGTCATCTGAAAACTTCTGTAGATGGCAAGTGCTGGAAATCTGTTGTGTAGAGGGTGAACAGAAAGGGAGACATTACAGTTCCCTGAGGTGCTTCAGTATTACACATCACTGTTTCTGAAACACTATCCCTTATCCTCAAAAACTGCTCTCTGTTGGTCAGGTAGTCCATAATCCAGAAGAATGTAGGGGCATTAAGATTTAAAGCCTTGAACTTCTTCCCCAGTCGCTGAGGTCTTAAAAGTCAAAGAACATTATCATGACTATGGTGACCGGCTTTGTCCAAGTGCTACCTTGTATGTCGTGTTGACAATTGCATTTACTTTTGTTAAGTCTGTGGTTGTAACACTAAGAATTATTCCTAGCATCTACATTGCCCGACAGTAAAGTCCAATCTTAATTTACTAAGAACTGAGATTGTGCCACAAGGCTCCAGTGTATAGGGAGGTCAAAATGAAGGATGACCAAGAATGGTTCAGTCCTTGCTTTAACTTATCTTCTGGACACCATGGACTGTTTGGCTTGAGGTGGCCTGAGCCACTGTCTGAGAGTCACTTCTATCTACACTCTGAAACACCTCCATGGTCAGAGGGGGATACACCGGGCTAGAAATCCATTTACTGGACCCTTGTGCCTTTAGTAGCCTTTCACTTCTCCAAGCGAGCTCTCCTACTGCTTAATCTTCTTAAAGGGGTGACCTGACCACTGTTCTTCCAGTCTAAGACCATGTGCTGCTTTCTCTGAATCTGTGGAGGTCTTTTAGCCTTTCTACTGCCTCCATTACCTCAACCATTCTAAAGAAGCAGGGTTTAAGCTCCATTAGCATTAGCTTCATTTCAGTTTCTCTCACGTGCCACCAAGCACAGCCATTCCTAACTCATTTATGCTGGTTTAGTTCTCACCGCCAGCTGGTGGCCTTCCGTCTGCTCTGCCATGACCACAAGTGTTGTCTCTCGCAGCCAAAGCTTCCTCCTCTCTGCTCCCATCTAAGCCAGTGATGTGCTCACACATGCCTTGATAACCGGATCATCCATCAAGATAGTTTTGGACTCAGTTGTGAATCCTACAGATTTTCTGCTGGACTCAATAATTACATTTTCTACTTTTGAGAGAGAGGAAATGTTCTAAATATGAGGCATATGATGATTTGCATCAAATCAGCAGACCCTGCATTTGTATCTCCTGTCACTGGCTTGAAACCGCGTCCAGCCCTCCTCTGCCCTTGCCTCGTTTTGTATTCTGGTCTAATTACAAGAACATTTCCCGTCAGCTGCACGGCGTGCTCAGTTTTATCACACAGGCCATCCAGAGCTTTTGTAATCCGGTCAGCACCTGCCGTCCTCTTAGCATTCCTCTTGCTATTCCCAGGTGTTCTGTTGCTTTTCTTGTTCTAAAGCCATTAGCATTTTGGTTTCTGCTACATCATCTTTTTCCTGCAGTTTATCTTGTTGATTTACCACAGGCAGCATCCCCCTTAAATTATGATGTCCTTTCGTTTCATGTTCTCTAATCAACTGTTAAAATATGAGATGCTTTTTGCTTTATTAAATCTATTCGCCTGGGCCCTTGCTATTCTCCTCTTTTTCTCTCTCTTTTCAGGCTCTGTATTTTCCTGCTGTGGGCCCTGCTAAGGTTGCCCTCTTTTAGGTTGTTTCTTTGATCAGCTGTTCTTTGGTGTATTTCCCAACAACTTTTCCTTGTGTGCTGTTCCAGTTGTTGTCTTTCATGGGTCCACATTATCTTGGATACATTGAATTTGCTTTTTGTATTTCAGCACAGTTTAGTATGTTACAGTTGTGGTGAACCCCCGAGAGTGTGGCGGTTACCACCAGATCTGCGAAGCGATGAAACAAGCTATGCTTTTAAAATGAAGGCCAGATAGAATCAGGCCATCACCCAAGCCCTGACATGAATATTAACAACACACAAGAAAAAAAAATGTCCAAATAGATTAAGTATATTCAGCAACAAATATATGTACTCCATATATTTTGTCATAATTACAAACATGACAAAGAAAGGTGATAACTAAAGTACAAATCCGCAGATGATATTTACAGTCCTAGAAAATGTCTTTACGTCTTTACCAGTTAACGGATGGAAAGATGTGGTGGAATACTCCCCTTTAGTAAAGTGCTTCCCGGAACATGGAGAGAGAACACAGTCCTAGCACCAGAGTCCAGAAGATAAAAGGTCTTCACAAAGAGCATCGGTGGACTGGATTGAGTTAAAAAGAACCCATCGCTGTCCCTAAATCTGGTGGCTGTGTAGGGCCGTCTTAATGCTTAAGGCACTGGTTGGGGGACCATGATGTTTCTGATGCCAATGTAGATTTCTGGGGGGCCCCAGTGCACTACTTTGCCCGGTGGCCTATAATACTGTTAAGATGGCCCCGTGGCTGTGCAAAATCCTTCTCCACCCCAAACGTCTCATTTCAGAAACGGAGTGGAAGGCAGCCATGCACAGAATTCACTCTAGCTCCATGTGCACAAAATATTCAATTTAAAATCTTTTATCAAGCACATCTACCTTGTTTGAAATTGTCCAAAATGTCTCCAGGGCAAGATATAACCTGTGTATGTTGCAATTGAGCTCCTGCCTCACTGGGTTACATGTTTTGGGCGTGTACCAAATTAACATCGTTCTGACACAAAATCTTTAAATGCCTTTCAGACAGCCTTGGTGTCACTATCCCTCCTAATCCACTAACAGCTGTTTTTGGTGTACTCCCAGATGGGCTTCAAGTGGACAAGGACAAACTAACTGTGATTGCCTTTACTACACTATTAGCGCATATACTTGTTTTGCTCAACTGGAAGAATCCTAATCCACCTCTGCTTAGTCAGTGAGTAACAGCAAACAGGATATACTTATAAACAAATGAACCCCCGTATGTGGCACCGCTACACAGTGTGCAGGTTTACTGTTCTGCTGCTGGGCAGTCAATTTGACTTCGCTGGATTTGAGGCAGTTAAAGGGGGTCATAGCTAACAGGACAGCCCGGCTGTGCCTATAGGCTCCTTTTTTTTTGGCCTGAACAGATTTTGCACAAATTTTGATGGTGTATTGCTTAGGTTAGAAAGAAGTCTTGTATGAGAAAATGAAGGTAGGGATGAAAAGCCCTTTTGCCAACCTAAACTCCACTTCCATTCATGATCTGGTAAATACTTTTATCACTTTAGTGAGTGATATGAATCAGAACTTTTACAGCTGTGGTTACTCTATAAAATGTACCAGTTGAGCATTTTTCTTGTTCCTTGCTTGCCGGAAAAGAACTTCTCACACCATACCATAAACTACCCAATAAGACGCTAATCTGCTCCTTTACTTTACCCTAGTAAGCCAACTGGCTTGGTTGTGTCATCTTAAAACCCTGGCACTTCTTCACCTTCACCGGCCTGATTTCTCCAAGCTTAGAGCTTAGGCTGTCACTCTCTTGCATACTTACTTCCCGCTCCTCAGCCTCGATTTCAAGTCTAAATATTTACTAACTTTTCCCCTCAGTTGTTGTACTGACATGGAAAGGCAGCATAATTAACTTGGTTAAAATCAAGTGTAGGCCACACTGCAGTCCGAAATGTGACCTGTTTTAATATCTACAGTTCTCTGTTGTGTAAGACCACCGTGGTTCTATTGTGGTGAAGTGAGTTAGGTGTCTGTGGTGGTCTTTTTTTTATATAAAAGCAGGCTTGACAGGTGTGGGTGTATGCAGGTGAGAACCCATGTGATTGTGAGGTGTATGCTGGGAAAGCTGGCTGATTGCATATTCAAGTGCAAACACAATGATCAGCTGGTGTCCTCTTTGACAGTCTGCACGTCGTTAAGCAAAGCCCCTGCACCCACAAGGGTATAAAGAGTCTGAGTAGGGCAGAGCAGAATTCAAGAAAGCATCAAGAAAGTGAAGGATGTTTGAGGAGAAACACAGAGCAAGTATGGGAGAGCGAGCAGATGTTTTGGTCAGGGGGAATAATGCACCGGGGGTGGGCCGCACCTGTTGAGCATGAAGGGAGCAGGAGTGGCTGGTGGCTTTGCCTATGGATGCCAAGGGATGGTGGAGGGATGAAGGAGTTGGGCATTTGTGATGGTTACCTGTTGCTTAATAGTTGACTGCAACAACAACAACAACACTTGCCTGGCTGAGAAGACCCCATGGGTGAGTGTGAGAAACAGGATAGAGAGAGACGCACTGGGAACAGCGCAGAAAAGAAACAGATTTTAACGTTGTGGTTTTATTCTTGAATTTTAAGCATATCTTTTGGATTTATTGAATTGATCTCCCCCAAAAAGAGCGCTTGATTTTACCACAGCTTATTTATTTAATGACTACACTGCACTCTTTATTGGACGCTGATTGGTCTGAGTAAATCACACAATGCTCTTTTTGTTGTTTGTGTGTCCGCACTGCACCAGACCCTCCCAGTCATGACTATCGATGTCCCAAGAACAGGGCTGTGGGCACAAGGAGTGTGACATCCATTTAGATGCCGTGAATCAGAGCATCAAAGCAGAATCGGGACACTCGGTTTGGCGTCTCATACCAAAGAGAGGTGGGCATGGAGTAGCTTCACAAAATCTTACATCTTTCTGAATTTTATTGTTATGTTTTGTTCCCAATTGTGAAATATAAAAAATGATTTGTTGCATATTGACTACGTTTCTTTGGCACATCAGATAGTGTGTGAACACACATGACATGAAAATGACATCAATATCTGGTGTCAGCAAATATGTCAACATTACATTATCAAACGGAAGGAGATTTTTATTCTTTTTTATTCTTGCAAATTCTGTACTTTACTGAAACTAGAAGAGCAGAAGAAATACCTAAGCTTGTCTGACCTAATTTGTTTCTGACTTTGAAGAGATAATTCTCTTCTCACTAAACTTGGAGATTACTGGCAACTCTCAGTGCAAGCAATAGCAGCAGGCGGATGGCTCGCCACTCAGGATGCCTTCATGTTTTACATCTTTTCTCAAAGAGTACTGAATTGTACTGTGGATCTCCACATGGATCTGCTTTGGCCCTTAAAAGTACAAAATCATTTGGTTATTGATATAAAGACACACTGTTTCTCATTCCTGCTCACTGTAGGTGTTTGTACAGCAGCATCTACTGGAGAAACATGGAAATGCAGCACCTTCTAGTGGGCTGGGAAGTAAAAGGCCCAGGGAAGCCAAAGCACTTAATAGTCTACCACATAATTTAATTAACTGCTAAGCTTAGGCACCAGCTCAAAAAAGGGAAAATAAGAGAAGAATGTAACATAACAGAGTCCAGTTCTGTTGTGGCAATGAGTTGTGAGTAGAAGCAGGGCCATCATGGCAGTGATATGTAACATGGAGGCTGAAACGGCCGAGCAACTGGATGGCAGTGCCACTCAAGCTTTGTGGTATGAAGGGGTGGCATTCATGGCAATGCAGGAATACTGAGAAAGACAAAATAAAAATCTGATCAGTGATGGCTTATTACACACTGTGCCGCCACAGCTTCACTACAGTGTTTTTATTTCATTTAATTTACAGAAAATGTTCCGTCCAAATTTTATATTTAATTCTTCTTGAAAGAGGGCTGAATATTTAGAGCTGAAGTAAAATGAGGACATGACAAAGAAAGCCTCAGTGGCATAGCATGGCACTCTCAAAGCCAAATTCTTTACAGGGGGGCCAGGGACTATCCTGGCAGTATTGCTTGCAAAGAAGTAAAGCCTTCATTTTAGTAATAAAGACGATAAATGGAGCTGATTTTATTTCATTACATTTAGTTATTCAGAAATCATTTGTTGGCACAGCTGTCGAGGCCTTGTCAGAGGGGCCCCAAGCTCAGGACCCACCAATCCTCCTTAATCACTGGATAGCTCACACAAGATGACGCCACTCAGTGCGGAGAGGGCATTGTTACTTGAAGCAAGTGCCAGCGATACAAGGGGCCTGCTGCTCACGCCCAGTCCTGATTGGTAGTCAGTTCTTGCTGCAGGCGTCCCTTATACCGAAATGAAATGAACTCAAGGCTTTAAAAGAGAATACTTGCTGACTGCGGAATGGAGATTTGATAAGTGATGTCTGCCTTCCGCATGAGAGCGAGCGCTACAGAGAGAATTCCATCAAAACGTCCACTCACAGAACACGGCTTTGCCTCCTGCTTTTTTCTATTGCCATTTCAGCTTTAATGGTAATACACGATCCATCTATTTTTACAATCGCATCCAGCCCTCAACTGACACGGCACTGAATGAAATTCAAGAAAGAAATTACTTGCAAAGTGCATCTCTACACCTTACAAGTCTCTGTCGGCTTGTCATCATTTAAATTAAAATTGAAAGAGAAATTCAGAAATACTCTGGAGGATATCAAGGATGTGATGAAGGGAAATACAGTTTTATATTAAAGAAAGCCAAGTAAAACCAACATTAAAAAAAATGAAATTCAGGGTAAAAGAATTCATTACAATTCAGAATGACAGCATCCATCCTTCCAGGTTGTAAAATGTAAAAGGTTAAGGACGTGGGGAGTCAAAGCTTATTTTCCCCCAACCTCTGACACAAGGCAGGAACCAAACCTGGATGGGATGCCAGCTGTCACTCATGCTGGGCCGTTTTAACAAAGTGCGACTAATCCCTTAACAGAAAGAACGTATACATGGCAGTTGTTTAGGGGGTATAAAGTCATCTGCTGTGTAAAAGACAGAACTGAAAAGAAATAAATACTCACAAAAGCTGTAGACAGGCAAAACGCAAATGCACGTTCTTCTTGGAGTTCATCTGACGTGCAAGAAGGTTTCAGGTGTTGGCCAAACCTTTGTAAAACCTTCACATATTTCTTTAGGGATTGCTAAAAGAAACCTTGGCAGGAACAAATATTAAGAATAATAATATGCAGTAAGTATTAATAGCTTAATCATGAGAACCTTATCAAATGCTTTCTGAAAGTCAAGATAAATAATACCATATCATATCCTTTTGTTACTTCCTCATAGAATGCCAGCAGATTAATAAAACACGACTTCCCTCTTCTGAATCCATGCTGACTGTTTCGTAAATCTCCTGTTCTTGGCGAATCGCTGGTACTTGCATCACAGGCGACCATTTTAAATGTGCTTTCAGGAGTTTGGTCCCTAACAGCATCTCTTTAAAAGTGTGAATATGTTTGCTTTCTATTTGCAGCGTGCTTCATAAAAACTGAGAAGTATCATTAATATCAAAGCTAAATCACCCGACACTTTTTAGACATTTAAGTACAAAAATGACGAGAATTGTCCGTAATTTAGAATCATTTTGTGTTCAGTAGTGATGATGTTTAGCAAAAAAGCGTCTCATGAAACAGATGCAGCACTGCACATAAACATTTATATAACCGTTTGAGATTTCAACCCCATAGTGCAGTGGGTTTGTGACATAATAACCATTAATTACTCGTTCACGCTATAAGACAGGTCTATATTCAGCAGGCTACAAAAGATGCCATTGTGTTTCATTTATCAAAAAGATTAAAACAGCGCACAGTGAGGGTTTACAGAAGTGATCCAATGCCCAGAGTAAGAGATACGTCACCACCTCCTTGCAATTATTTTTCTGAAGTTGCGTTGCCTTTACTTCATTCAGAACTCCAATTCCCAGGTGGCCCAGTGGCTATCCAAATGGGAGCCACACCAGAGAGACGCTGATACCCAGCGTACTGGTGGAACACCAGGTGCCAGGAGACAGTCTCCCCATGTCCTTCAGTTATGGCCTTAAGACCAACTGACCAACCCACCCGGGAATGTGTGTCCCTTGACTTTCTCCATTACACCAGACTGTATTTTTATAATCAGAAGGGTGTCAAAAGTCATTTTGGTGATATTTAGACAATGTAACTAATGAGTTATCCTTTCTTATGCAAGGACATGGTGAATGATGGGGGCTATTTAGTCACATTTTAACACAAGTCTCTATGCACCACAACCTAAAAAACGCCAATGGAAACTAAACTCAGAACATCTGCTGGGTGGAGAGACTGCAGTAACACGCTGCTTTATATGAAATTCTTAAGCTGGCACCAGTTATATGAAATTCACTGTTTCAAATGAAACGCCACGTGCTGGACTCATGAGCTACCACTCGTTGAGCATCCGAAAATGGCTACATACAAAAAAAGTTACATAAAAAAAATATATATATAGTTATGGCCTTAACCTTGTGATTACACGGGCATCCTTTCTAGATTCGTTTCAATAAAAATGATGCATGGCGAGTACAGCTAGAGATTTATCCTTTTGAAAATTCAGCACTTGATGAATTAATAAAGAAGCTGCCTCCACTCACAATGTAAAAATTCACGTATTAATCTTGCTAAAGATGATGTATCAAATTTTAAAGTTTGCTATACAGTATATCATGCAAACTTCCTCCCCTGGTTCCTGGACTGTGAGAGACATACAGTAATGTCTGGACTCATCACAGCGTGCAAACGAAAGTGACCGAGGACAACATCATGGCACAACCTGGCCTCCTCTACTATAGTGTGCACCCAACCACTGGCATTTGGGCAGCATGAAGTTTCTCGAGAAATGTCCTGTGCAGCCATCTATTTTAGGATTGCGTGTTTTCTCACAGCCACAGCAGGACACTTAAGTGTACCACAGAGGCATTAGATGTAAGGCGAGAAAAAATAACTCTGACTCAGGGAGATTGGAAATATTTAGAAAACGCATGAAACGCTCTGTAGGGAATGGGAAATGAGTTGCGAAGAACACTTGGACTAAGTGAGAGGGGCCATGCTCACCAGAAACTTCAAATTTTAGGTCTGGAACAGGCCTGCCAGAACCTGAAAGGTAACTTCCCAGTTATTCCAGAGCCCATGGGCATAATGGAGCCTTTCTGACTTGTTTCGCAATATTTGATGTTTTTTTTTCTCGATATGTTTCCTTTCCAAATCTATAAATGCGTGTCTACTTAAGGGTGTTCTTTTTGTGTGTAAGGCACATCAGTATGTCTGCAGCACAAGTTCCAATTCCCATGCACAGCTTCTCATTTAATGATAATGATTCAATGGTACTGTCATTGTACAGGTACACAATGAAATGTAGTTAACATGTACACCTTTGGGTCAGAGACAGAAATGACTCACTCAAGTGCCCTTCAAGTCATCCAAACTAGCAGGATGGTGCAATGAAGGCAGCCACTAGAATATAACATGACGATTGATAGGGTGATTGTCCTGGAGAGTTCAGACATCTCTTATTCCAAGATACTTGTCCTACTTAAAAATATCTCATGTTTTGTTAAAATAATGCATAATTCATAAGAATACCATCCAATTATTATATCTTCTTGTAGTTAGACACAACACAAAGGTGACTAAATATAGCGACACCCACATTTTACATAGGTGTGTGTGTGTGTGTCTGTGTACGGTGAGCATATCTCTACATTCAACTTCTGAGTGATTCCTCAATTGGAAGTGAATGTGCCCACCACACATGACAGTGCAGACACCACAAAGACTGACCAACTACAGCACAAGAAAATGGAGTCATCTGCTAACAGCAATCCACAAGAACTGCGAGTTGAAAAGACGATGTTTACCATTGTAAAAACAGAAAAGATAAATGAATAAGATTTGGGACAACGCCACGACCCTGTACACCATAAAGGCAAAGTTTAAAGGCTTTTCAGCAAAAAAAAAAAGGATGTCTGTGAGGACATGAGTCTAAGCCCTGTCTCGCACAGATGATGGCGCTTCCTGTTATGTGCAGGCCAGGCAGGAAGGAGGCGGGTCAAGGGGGACAGACACTGGAAGTGACATCAGAGGTGATCGGGCCCAATCATTCAGTCTGTGGAGGGAGGAAGAGGAGAGGCATTAGCATACACTACCACCTTGTGGACTGGCATTGAATTACCACCACCAGAGCCTTTAAGCTGTCATCAAAGCGCACGTGTGTGATATCATTTTTAACTCATAATTGGCTGCTGTTATATGGAATAAATGAATGAGCTTGCCAGCAATACTAGCTGGAGGTTACACGGCTGAGATCAAACGTTCAAGAATGGATTTAGCAAATTAAAAACACAGCTTTTATAGTTGTGCTGTAACTTGGTGAAGGTTCTCTAATAACATCTTTACAGATTTTCTCAGTTTATTAAACAATGGGCACCTTCTGTGTATTTTCCCACATCCCAAATCTTCAGAACCCATTCTTTTCCTGAACATTCAGAGGGAGACACATAGCAAAAGCTACTACTGCACGAGTACCCACAATCTCCGCAGAGCTAATGGCCAAGATGGTTCTGTGCATTTAGATTGGAGAGAATTTTAAACCTTTATTGTAAAGCTCTTCAAATAATAGCAAAGTTTTGTTCTTTTTGAGTAAGTCATTATTTTCTGAGTGCATTTGAGGAGGGAAGCATAAATAATTACATGTCATTTTTTTGCTCATTTCTTTATGTATTTACTTATTTTGGTATTTATTTACTTTAATAACATAGTAACATGAACCATGCAATGTAATGAAGCTTGTCACAGTTGACAGGGTGGATTGTGTTCTGATTGGTGAACTGTTGGTATTCAAAGTTGTGACTGCATATATTCACGTTGGAGATGAGTGCAAGGAAAAGCTGCTCAGAATTCCTGCGTGAAGCAGCTGCTTTAATTCAAGAATTCATCATTAGGGGTCTGCATCTTAAGTATCTGCTGTAAATGTGGCCCTTGGTGGCTGAGGTTTTACAACCCCTCCCGTGACAATTCAACACTCAGAGCAGAGTACTCACTAGAGCCCAGTGGTAGTGCTGCTGCTTTGCAGTAAGGAGACTGTGGAAGATTGTGAGTTCGCTTCCCGGTTCCTCCCTGTGTGGATAGCGCTTTGAGTACTGAGAAAAGTGCTATATAAATGTAATGAATTATTATTATTATTATTAATGTTACTGATATAAACAAATGAAGAAATAATGAAAGAAATGTGTAAAGGAATAAGTAACAAAAATATTAAGTGGCATATTTAATAGTGTATGCTCATATAATATTGTGTTTTAAGTTATTTATTTGCCATGATACCTGCTGAAGACAGGTAATAGAATCATTTAAAAATACCCTTACCCTACTTTCAGCTACTTTCCTCTGTATTTGTGTGTGTGTGTGAATGTCTCTTCACTGGCACTCCCTCTCTCGTGTGCGTTCTCATAAAGTCGGCTTCTCAGACTCTTGTCAGTATTCTTGGGGAGGCTTTCTCACATTCTATCACTTTTATACTTGCTATCTTTGAAGGGGATTCTCTCTCCCCCCTTACACTTCCTCTTTCATCTTATCCCCAAAGCCAAACTGACCAATCCGATCACTCAGAGGCACTAGGCACCCAGACTTAAATGTCTAATTATATCGGAGATAGATTGGCACATTTCACGATACATTTATTTATTACATTTTGACTGATCTCCATACACTGACTGGTTCTTGCTTATGTAACTTCTGTATAACCTTCATACCTAGGACAGGGTTCTTCACAAATTGTGGTAAATAAAAATGTATTTTGATAATGGAAGGTATAAGGAGCACTGATACAGAAACCCACCTGTTTGATGTTTCACTTTCTAGCTTGTTCTAAACAATCCTAGTCTTTCTTTCTTTTCTCAATTGTGTCATTCTAAGAACATCTTTATCTCCAACTTGTTCATGCAGTAAGACAAACTCTTAATTATCCAATGAGTTAAAAAATATTCTGTAATGAAAAAAGTCAAAAAGACTCTTGTAAAACAAAATTTGCAACAGAAAATTTATTAAAAGATTTTTATTCACAATAGAGAAATGTTACAAATATAATTATTAAAAAATTGCAGTTTAATTATATATATATATATATATATTCCATTATGTTTTATATTTATTTTAAAAAGGTGAAAAAGGCATTGCCAAAATGGAATATTTACATGAACATTAACATAAAAAAAATCACCAATAACTAATTGCATATAAATGAAGACAAAAATGATTTGTGCAAAGGAATGATTATTCAGCACTCATGTACTTTCATCTTTTTTACATTTAGCAAGAAGAACATGTGATGGCATCATGGTTATTACAGATACATAAGGTAGGATTTGCAACTCAAAACATACCATTGGCTCATTTTAGCAGACTACAGGTTCTCACTCGTCCGTGTATTATTGAGCAGTTAGCTGATATGTAGTAATCCAGTTTAAACACACAATCTAGAGTATGGAGTTCACACACTGACTAAACTTCTACGTGAGCAATGTGACACGAGCAGGGGTCTCAAAGACAAGTCACGTCATGTTCATGTGCAAATTCTATGCTCACATAAGGTGGTGTTCTTTTCTTTTAAAAATTACAAATAGCAAATGTTACTGAGCACAGAAACTGTAAGTCTGAACATGTGTTACAAATTCCTCTCCCTTAACAACACTGGGATTACCCAAAATAATTTATAGAACAATTAGCAAACAAAAATTTCAAAGATAAAAGTAATAGAAAAAAAAATTACACATTCATTATTCCAGAGTATGCAGACCAATAACATATTCATCACACTTCCTTTCATTATTTTTCCACAAAACAGTAGAATAATCAACATACTGTCATGGGGAGGTAATGGATTACACATAATTAACAACTTCACAAAGAAAACACTGCAACATAGCAAACTCTATAAGTGTAAAACAGTAAAAGGCATATCAAACTAAGTCTGAATGTCCACTGGTGTCCAAGCCACATTTTCACTAGATCATTTGGTGGACTTCAGAGGGTCACCAAGGAGGACAACATATAGTAATCAAATGACAGACATTTAAGTGATACTACAACATACAGTAACTGTCCGACTGCCTGTCTTCAGTAAACGGCAAACTGCATCCTATGTGTCCCCCTTTAACGATCAAGTGAAAAGGGCTGTAGAGGGTGTCAAACTGCCACAATGGGCCCATGCATCAGAACAGGCATGACCCGCATGTACGTGCACACAGTAAACATGGCTATGTGTAATGACTAACAATCCAGTGTAAAACAGACGCTGCTGCATGTGATGTTCTGTTTGCTACTTGTGCTTCTTTCACATGAACTTGATTGGCTTCAGGCTTCATGGAGCTTTTTTATTACTAAGCAAATAAATTGTGCTTTTTGATTACACACAATAAATGACAAAAATTACAAAAAAGTTGGAAGGCATAAATCTGAATATGTGTACTTCCTGATACATAATTTACCCCTTACTGTTGTCTTGCTCCTTTTCCAAAAGAATGCCACGTAAATGTTCATTGTGAAAATACTTCAAAAACAATTCTAAGGCGCCATACAAAAAAAAAAAAAAAAACCAATACCAAAATAATTAGGTTTGTAAAGCCACAAATTTAATAACCCTTAAAATCATAGCATCAGCAGAATCAAACAGATTATTTTTACTCAGATTTTGGCTTTATCATAAATGATACTCTTTAGCTTGCAAAAGAGACCCACTGGGAAACAATGTCACTGTTCTCTTGGCTCAGCAGAGGGCACTGTTGGACCATCCTGGCTTCTGATTAAATGTGCATGAGAGCGTCTCCACTCAGAAACACAGGCCTAAGGGAGCACAGTGCACCAGTCTGACCGAAGGGTCATTACTTTAAAATGTTTGCTTAAAATGTCAGTACTGGGGCTAATTCAGCAATGCTGATCCTCTGTGAAAACAGACAAAAAAAAAAAGCAAAAAAAAAAACAGAAACCCGCATGAAGAAAATGTGTCACAAAGACACAGTTTTAGAGACTTTGATGATCGTCTTAAACCATAACATAAATTAGCGCCACTTCCCTTCCCACAAATTTCTTTGTGAATAATAAAGCTCTCTTTATCAAATTCAATATGGCTTTTATGCAACAGAGCAAAAATTACAGCTGAAAGCGGCCTCCGTCTCCTCATGGAGGAGGAAAGAATCTTGCAGTCTCTCTGCAGATAAGACATACTTTACAAAAAGGGAACATGCACATAATTGCTGAAAGCATTTTTGTTTTAGATAAATAATAATAAAAAATGATTCCCAAATATTATATATTTAACCAGAATATTGTATTTTAAATAACCATTTTTTTCCTGACAGTACTATTTATTGATTCCTTATTTACCGATCGATGGACTGGCCATTTAAACAGTTTTTTTCCCCCATGTTTCAATGGACCTGATAGGCAGTTCTAAATATTGCTGGATGAAAACAAAATAGAAATGACAACAGTGTGTGGAGAAGTTGGTCATCTGCAAGAACAGAGTTGCCACAAGCTTCGGAGGGATCAGCCATCTAACTGCAACATCTTCACCTATTTATCAGTTCTTTTCTTGATGACTGGCAGCGGATGTGCTTCTGTATTGAAAACCCAGTGCTCAAAAGGGAGCAAGTCGTCGTCAGAAAACAGCAAATACAGGTACCTGCAAAGAGCAAACAAATTGAATATTCAATTTCTTTTAGTGATTAATGACAAACAGAGAGGCAAAAAAGTTGCTAGTACATTTGATCAAGGACTATGCAGATAAAGAGTAACTGATTGCCAATACCATACAGTTCACAACCTGGTGATAGCCCCCATGTTTAGATCTGTGCCACAGTCATTAGATCTCTTATACCATAGGACACTTCATGCATCATTCATCTGCAACAACAGCTGAACACCGAGTTCTTCAAAAAGATGTGCAAAAGTAACTCTCATGCTTTCTCTGTGATTTCAGTAACATGAACCTAAAACTTTCAGAACTGCATTTCTAAGATGTTCAAACTATATAATTGGTTAAAAATGGATCATCTATTATTTTGAATTGACTCAAAGCTTTCCTGAAAAATGAGATGGATCATTAGGATATTTTTTGCTCATCAAGGGCACAGCAGACCCAACTCTCCTTGCAATTGATCTATTACCGTCAAATTTAAACTGAATTACCTTTTTCTATTTTATTTTTATATTTTTTCTGAACAAACATACCTGTACGTGCCTTATTTTAACAGCTGAATATTTAAAATAATGATACTGCCCCATAGCAAAAGACCAATACAAATCAAAACTTTAAGAAAAAGAGATGCATTTATGATGAAAGTCTTGGTGTTGAACCTTAGGTCTGATCACTGCCTCTAGCGTTTGCACGTTTTCCCTGTGCTTGTGTTAAGTTTTTCTTCGTGCACTCCCGCACATGGCTTAAAAACTTTACAAAGACACTTAAGGTGGACTATCACACTTTAGAGCTGGTCTCGTCCGTTACGGGAGATGGATGTCTGAAGCGGAGCTCTGTTGGCAGTGGCTTTATTTTTTGACATATTTCTTATTATTTTGAGGTATCCTGTATTTACCCGACCCGAGGAGTTTCCACTACAGTATATAAACATGAGTAACAAGAAAGGGGGTCAGAAAGAACTGGAAAGGAAACTTAAAGCTACATCCAAGTCTAGACAGACATCAAGCCCAAGTGTGAGGTACGGCCTTTCAGAGACTGACCTGGAACAGCCAGGCGAATGCACAGACTTCCCAGGACCCCACTCCATTGCATCATCTCCAGTCAATAGCGAAAATGGGAGCGAAGGTGCAAGTGATGCAGGTCACAATAGCTCGACGATTCCAGAAGATCACTTGAAACTAGAAATGGCCTTGCAGTCTGTACTTTCATCTACTCGTCGTGATCCCGAAGATTCGGCTATAACTGGAGTTGCTACTTCACCCGCGGAGCACGAAATCCGAAGCAATTTGTCCGAACTGAAGGAAATGATCACAACAATGGCCACAGCCACAGTCACAACCATAAGTGTGCTTAAGAAAGACATCCAGAAAAGTATGAAGAAAGAGATAAGTTACTTGCAGCAGGAAAATAAAGACTTGGAAATGCATTTATATAATCGTTTTGATGCGACCATTAAAGGTATGGTGGGGAAAATTGAGGAACACATTCAAGAAAATACGTCTAAACTAAGAAAACTTGCTGATCAGCTGGATGATGTTAAGCAGACATTCATGGCTCGAATTGAAACAGCGGAACAATTGGCATCTAACGCCAATGGAAAAACTACAGCTGTGAATTCCGAATGCAAAAGACTTGCGGCTCTGGAAGATGGATGCAGAAGGAATAATATCAGAATAGAAGGTCTACCTGAGAATTGTGAAAGTCCAAACCCAGTGAAGTTCACAGTTGAACTATTTTCTAAAATAATTGGAGAGGACTTTAAATCAGATACCGATATAGCAGCAGCTTACCGCATACGCGGCTCAAATACCTTTAAACTTAGGTCTTTTATTGTCCGCTTCAAGAGGTTACTATGTAAGCTAGATGTGATGGCACTCCGCAGACACAAGCAAGAGATTATATTTGAAAATAACCACATTCGTATTTTCCCTGATTTCTCTCCTGCAACAGCTGCTAAACGTGCAGCCATCTACAACATTAAACAGCGGTTATGGCAAGCCGATATCAAATACAGCCTCTTGTATCCTGCCAAACTGAAAGTGAATGTGCAAGGCCAATACTACGTCTTCTCCAGCAAGGAGGAAGCAGAAAAGAAATTAAGAAAGCTGATCCCGACACTACAGTGATCCCTCGCTATATCGCGCTTCGCCTTTCGCGGCTTCACTCCATTGCGGATTTTATATGTAAGCATATTTAAATATATATCGCGGATTTTTCGCTGCTTCGCGGGTTTCTGCGGACAATGGGTCTTTTCATTTCTGGTACATGCTTCCTCAGTTGGTTTGCCCAGTTGATTTCATACAAGGGACGCTATTGGCAGATGGCTGAGAAGCTACCCAACTTACTTTCTCTCTCTCTCTCTTGCGCTGACGTAGGGGGGTGTGAGCAGGGGGGCTGTTCGCACACCTAGACGATACAGACGCTCGTCTAAAAATGCTGAAAGATTATCTTCACGTTGGTATCTTTTGTGCAGCTGCAGCTGCTTCCTGAAATGACATGCTGAACGGTGCTTCGCATACTTAAAAGCACGGCGGGCAAGTATTGATTTTTTTAATCTGTCTCTCTCTTTCTCTGCTCCTGACGGAGGGGGTGTGAGCTGCCGCCTTCAACAGCTTTGTGCCGTGGTGCTTCGCATACTTAAAAGCAAACAGCCCTATTGATTTGTGTGCTCCTTTGAAGAGGAAGATATGTTTGCATTCTTTTAATTGTGAGACTGAACTGTCATCTCTGTCTTGTCTTGGAGCACAGTTTAAACTTTTGAAAAAGAGACAAATGTTTGTTTGCAGTGTTTGAATAACGTTCCTGTCTCTCTACAACCTCCTGTGTTTCTGCGCAAATCTGTGACCCAAGCATGACAATATAAAAATAACCATATAAACATATGGTTTCTACTTCGCGGATTTTCTTATTTCGCGGGTGGCTCTGGAACGCAACCCCCGCGATGGAGGAGGGATTACTGTATTCTGAAACACGATAGTGAGTTGCATCCTGTCATGGCATGGCAAGGAGATATCACCTGCTGTCTGATCCACTTGTAATGATACGGGTACCATAATTATACATCCTTTTCATTACTCGGACGCTTTCTGTTTATGCTTTAATTACAGTTATAGACGTGTGTGTAGAAGAAATTAATTTCTTTTTTTTGTTTTTAACTATTCTAAAGGAGACTGTTTAACATCTTACCCTTGGTTTATTGTTCTTGTTATTATTGCATTAGGATTTACTATGCTTATCCATGACCACTTTTTAACACCATTTCCTGGGTTTATTATCTTAATACTTTAAGATTGCTGAAGATTATACTTTATGCTTATAGTTTGTTAATGATTACATTTTAGGCATATAGTATTTAGACTTTATTGGTAATAGATATCTCTACTTTTTAATCCTCAAATGCCGCTGTGTGGGGGCTTGTTTTGTTTTGGACGTGCTCTGTCTCTAGGTATGTCAGAGGACCGGGACTTTGTGAAGTGGGGTTCAGCCTCACGTGGGGAGGCAAAAAGGGGGGCGGGGTGGGGGGAGAGAAAGAGAGCAGGCTATATCTAATCTATACTTTTGATTCTTATAATTAGAACTACCAACGCAACAAGAGGCTGCATGGTAATAACTCGTGGGGAAATTGGAAATTAAGGTTAAAGCTGTCTCACTTCCAGTTAAGACTTGAAAATGGCATCAAAAATTCAGAATCAATGTCTCCATTATGGGACAGTTAACTTTGTGAGCTGGAAAGTTAAAGGCCTGAATCACAAATTAAAGAGAAAGAAAGTATTCTCTCACCTAACAGGTTTAAACGCTAAAATAGTATTTTTACAGGAGACCCACTTACTAAGCAAGGATCAGTTCCGGCTGCAAAAAGACTAGACTGGCCAAATGTTCCATTCTAGCTTTACAAAGAAAACTAGAGGTGTGGGAATTCTCATACATAGAACAGTCTCATTTGTAGCATCAGATGTAGTATCTGATCTGGAAGGGAGATATGTGATGGTCATGGGCAACTTATTTAACTGTAAAGTGATTTTGATAAATGTTTATGCACCTAATGTCGATGATAAGGAATTCATGCAAAATGTATTTGCATCCATTCCCAATGTGAATATTCATAAAATTATAATGGCTGGGGACTTTAATTGTGTTTTAAATCCACTCTTAGATAGGACTCCTGTCACAGGGGGGATGACATCTAGCACTGCAAAGACAATTACAGAGTGACCACAACTCTGGAGGCTTCTAAACCCAAACTCAAGAACATATTCGTTCTACTCACCAGTACATCATTGCTACTCAAGAATTGACTATTTCTTTATAGATAATAATTTCTTGCCTACGATTAAATCTTGCAAGTACGACGCTATTGTTATTTCCGACCATGCACCTCTGATCTTGGAGCTAAAGTCATTATGTCCCACACACTCACCTCGCAGATGGCGTCTTAACCCGCTTCTATTAGCAGACGAGAACTGTACAGAATTTATATCCAAACAAATCAGCTTCTTCCTAGAGACAAATACATCCTCAGAGGTTTCTGCAAGAATACTCTGGGAAACTCTAAAGGCCTTCTTAAGAGGACAGATTATTTCATATCTTTCCCACAGGAATAAATTAGAAACCAAGAAGGTATCAGAACTAACCAGCGAAATTACTAGAATAGATGAAGAACATGACAGGCGTCCGAGCGAGGCTCTGCACAGGAAAAGGCAGGCTCTGCATTCAGAACTCAACCTCTTGACAACTAAAGAAACTGAACAACTAATTTATGAATCAAGACATCATTACTATGAACATAGAGAGAAAGCTAATAAGCTTTTAGCAAAACAAATCCACAAGCAAGAAGTTCGTAATGCAATCCCAGCAATCACCAACACAAACGGAGATGAAATCATTGACCATAAAAATATAATGCACACATTTAGAGACTACTATAAATCCTTATATTCTACTGAGTTTAAAGAAGACAACACACAATCTAATGCATTTCTGGATACATTACAGATACCACAAACAGATACTTTTAGTGTGGAGGAACTGGATAAACCTCTGGCGCTATCAGAATTACTAGATGCTATAAAGTCACTTTAAGGCGGGAATGCAGCAGGCCCTGATGGCTACCCTGCAGAATCTTATAAGAAATTCTCCACTCAGCTAGCTCCCCTCCTATTAGCAACATTTACAGAAGCTAGAGACAATCAAATTCTACCTCAAACTTTTCTCCAAGCATTAATCACCGTCTTTCCTAAACAAAACAAGGACTTATTACAATGTGCATCATACAGACCAATTTTACTTCTGAATAATGATGTTAAGATACTCTCAAAAATCATAGCTAGAAGGATGGAGAAAGTGCTGCCCTCGGTAATATCACAAGATCAAACTGGATTTATCAAGGGTCGACACTTATCTTCCAATCTTTGACGCCTGTTTAATGTAATATACTCACCAGCATAGTCAAACAACCCAGAAATATTATTATCATTGGATGCAGAAAAAGCATTTCGACATGATTGAATGGAAATACCTTTTCACCTACATTAGGGAAATTTGGGTTTGGCCCGAACATTTGTGCATGGATCAAACTACTCTATACCAATCCAGAAGCTTCAGTTTGTATTAACAACATTTGTTCAGACTACTTTAAACTAGAATGTGGTACCAGACAAGGATGCCCCTTGTCACCACTGCTATTTGCAATCGCCATTAAACCACTGGTGGTTCACTGTCGAAATGCTTATCAGATAAAGGGGATTATCAGAGAAGGACTGGAACAGAAAATTTCTCTATATGCAGATGTTATGATACTATATATATATCAGAAAAATGCTGTGCCTGCAGTCTTAACAGCACTTACAGAATTTCAAAGTATCTCTGGTCTCAGAATTAATCTGAATAAAAGTGTACTCTTTCCAGTGAATTCTCAAGCATATAATATTAGATTGGACACCCTACCTTTTATCATTGCAGACCAGTTTAAATACCTAGGGGTAAACATCACAAGTAAACACAAAGCTCTTTATCAACAAAATTTCGCCTTCTGTATGGAAAAAATTAAGCAAGACTTGCATAGATGGTCAACCCTTCATCTCACTCTAGCTGGAAGAATTAAGTTGTTAAGATGAATATTCTTCCTAAGCTTTTTTATTTCAAAACATTGCAATATACATCAATAAATCATTTTTAAGCAATCAGATTCAACAATAACCTCATTTATTTGGAACTCAAAACACCCACGTATCCAAAGAACGACCCTACCAAGACCTAAGGCACAAGGTGGCATGGCTCTACCCAACTTTCAGTTTTATTACTGGGCAGCAAACATACAAGCTATAAAAACCTGGGCACAAATAGATGAACATACACAGGCTTCCGCAATAGAAGTAAAATCCTGCAGTACTTCCTTATATTCCCTGCTTTGTGCCCCAATAAATGCAAGTTATCGCCAATATACTAATAACCCAATTGTGCTTCACTCACTCAGGATATGGAACCAATGTAGAAAGCATTTTAAGATGGAGAATCTTTTATCTGTGGCACCCCTGCAAGAGAACCACCTCTTTCAACCCTCGCAAACATATGCAGTTTTTAATATCTGAAAAAGATTTGGGATTAAATTGCTTAGAGGTCTTTATATAGACAACATCTTTGCATCCTATGAACAATTACATTCCAAATTTAACTTTCCAGCTACACATTTCTTTCACTATCTTCAAATTAGGAACTTTGTTAAACAGAACCTGCCCGATTTTCCTCATCTTGCACCCTCCTCCATGCCAGAAAAAATATCGCTCAATTACGAGGACTTAAACACCATCTCTGCAACATATAAAATTATTCTAC
Organism: Erpetoichthys calabaricus; assembly: GCF_900747795.2. Taxonomy (NCBI): domain Eukaryota; kingdom Metazoa; phylum Chordata; class Cladistia; order Polypteriformes; family Polypteridae; genus Erpetoichthys; species Erpetoichthys calabaricus. Next base: position 217,898,546 of record NC_041396.2, on the reverse strand, counting down.
AGTCCCTCCCTTTCAAAGATCCAAGAGGACAATGGGAAAAAGATCTCTTAATCAATATATCAGCAAAGGAGTGGAAATAGAAATACAGAAAATTCATTCGACCTCCATATGCGCAAAGCATACAATTATTCAAATCAAAATTATATATCGAGCACATCTGTCTCGCTTAAAATTGTCCAAAATGTTTCCAGGGCAAGATCCAACCTGCGAACGCTGCAATCAAGTCCCAGCCTCACTGGGTCACACGTTTTGGGCCTGCACCAAATTAACATCATTTTGGACCAAAATTTTTAAGTGCCTCTCAGACAGCCTTCGTGTCACAATCCCTCCTAACCCATTAACAGCTGTGTTTGGTGTTCTTCCAGATGGGTTTAAAGTGGAGAAGGACAAACAAACTGTGATTGCATTCACTACACTTTTGGCACGCAGACTTATTTTGCTAAACTGGAAGAATCCTAATTCTCCTCTTTTAAGTCAGTGGGAAACCGATGTTTTATTTTTTCAAATTCTCAGTTAGAGGATCTGTACAGAACTTTTTCAAAACCTGGCAGGATCTAATCAATAATATTTTACAATAAGCTCTTAAAGCACCGAGGAAGCAATTCTCTCCGCATTTTTCTTCTCTTCTCCATTCATCTCTATTGCCCTATTAAACTAATCAATTTAGGTATGTTTACAAGCTTTAAGGATTATCCCATTGGCCATGCTCTCTTTTTCAGGGGTGGAGGTCGATCTGTTTTCAATCCTATTTTTTGTAAAAACTGATCTATTTATATGGAATGATTAAAATTAATAAAATTAAAAAAAAAAAGAGTTGCATACTTATTTTGAACAGCTGTGTTTTAAATTGTTAAAGTATAAATAAGGTTTTATCATATTTCAGCAGTTAATGTCGTATTGTATCACACTAGTAGGTGCAGTTAAAAAAATGTTTTGCCAAACCCGCAAAATCAAACTTGGATCAAGCAATCCAAATACGTTAAAAAGAGAAACCTGATATTTTAAACAAAATCAAACTTTCCATCAAGATGTAGCCACATAATTCACGCAAACAGGATAAACATGTGCATCACAGGATCCCCTCAGAGGCTCGATCAAGGTTTGTAATAACGTGCTGTGGTGAATAAAGTATCTTTTTAAACATTAAGTCCTTTTCTTTCAGAAGATCCTGATCCTTTCTCCAGCAAACCTTCAGGTGGCAGTACAGGATGCCAGACTATGCAAAAAAACTTATGCTAGTAACCAGAGCTTAAATAAATGAAAACTGACTCCATTTATGGCATCTATTGTTGATCACAGCTATTTAGATGAGAATTCAGATAAACAAATCTCATCAATCCCATTCACTTAATTTCTCAATTGAATTCTAAAGGTACCCAAAGTCCTATTCTCTACTCAACTGCTTGGTAATTTATTCCATGTATGGTTCTTTGTGTAAAGAAAACTTTGCAACATGTATGCAAAAGTTATCCTTAATAAGCTTCTACCAGTGTCCCAGTGTTCTAGCTGTGACTTCAAAGTAATAGTAGGGATCGACCAACCTCATTTCGAACAATCCTCATGTCATCTCTTAACACTAGAATTACCAGAGCCTACGAAAAAACTCGTATATCTGGCCCACCTTAAATCGCTTCTTAAATCCGTTCACACCTCTCCGCCAGCATCCTTTGTCCTCTAAATGTGCTGATAAAAGACAAGCTGCCAGCAGCCGGCTATTCCATCCCCCCACCGACTTAGAACGTGAGCGCACTTTTCCCAGCTCTTGCCTTCATTGATTATGTGGGAGTGAAGTGGAGTTTTACAGTGGAAATAATTGATCGTCATTCTAAAGTAATCTGTGTAAACACATTGTTAAAACAGAAACTTTGTCATATTTTAGTAATAAATGTTACAAAATGTAGTAGGCATAAACTATAGAATGTGTAAAGCCCGAGTTCCAAAGATCAAATAAACACTTTCACAAAAGCTTCAAGGCCAATACAACAGCTTCTGTGGCGTAGCGCGTTAAAATTTGCCTCTTAGAACAAAACAGCTCTGCCGCCTCTCAGACCTGAGTTCGAATCTACGCTGGGGATAAAATGTTGCTTTTTTTTTTTTTTTTTTCTTTTTAACCTGAAACGGACATAAAATTTATAAATTGGTATGCACTGTCAGTTAATGAGATCGTTATATTTTCATGTGGGATGCTCCTTTTAAAATATTTATATATATATAAATAAATATATATAAATAAACAGGGAAGGCACATGTACTGAAAGAAGAAAAAAGATCAACGTGCGTTGTTCCTGTAGCACTGAATGAGCTCACGTGCTCTAACATCACCCCTCCCCCCCATCTGACTCTCTAAGTAACAACAACGCACGTTGATCTTTTTTTTTCTTTCAGTACATGTGCCTTCCCTGTTTATTTATATATCTCTGCCTGTCTGTCTCTCTATTACGCAGTGCTCGTCTGTCTGTGTGTTATGGATCTTAAAAATAACAGTTATAAGGACAGTTGTTCCTGTTAATTGCAGTCTCAATTGTTAAAAAAATATTTTAAAAGGAGCATCCCACATGAAAATATAACGATCTCATTAACTGACAGTGCATACCAATTTATAAATTTTATGTCCGTTTCAGGTTAAAAAGAAAAAAAAAAAAAAAAGCAACATTTTATCCCTAGCAGGGATTTGAACTCAGGTCTGAAAGGCGGCAGAGTTGTTTTGCTCTAAGAGGCAAATCTTAACGCACTACGCCACAGAAGCTGTTGTATTGGCCTTGAAGCTTTTGTGAAAGTGTTTATTTGATCTTTGGAACTCGGGCTTTACACATTCTATAGTTTATGCCTACTACATTTTATAACATTTATTACTAAAATATGACAAAGTTTCTGTTTTAACAATGTGTTTACACAGATTACTTTAGAATGATGATCTATTATTTCCACTGTAAAACTCCACTTCACTCCCACATAATCAATGAAGGCAAGAGCTGGGAAAAGTGCGCTCACGTTCTAAGTCGGTGGGGGGATGGAAATAGCCGGCTGCTGGCAGCTTGTCTTTTATCAGCACATTTAGAGGACAAAGGATGCTGGTGGAGAGGTGTGAACGGATTTAAGAAGCGATTTAAGGTGGGCCGGATATACGAGTTTTTTCGTAGGCTCTGGTAATTCTAGTGTTAATCTTCATTTGCTTAAAATAAAAAGATTTCACTAGTTCAATTTAATGTATACAGTAATTGTTGCAAGCATTTTATATACAGAAATTATGATAATTGTGAATTTATTTTTTTCTCCTGGAATGCAGCTGACTGCAGTTTTCTTTTCCTCTCCTCTGTTGTCAACTGACCCTATCTGAACTATAGTTTTAATGAACTTGTATGAAGGATCCATTTTACTTAATTTGTAATTGCTCTATTTTGCTTTGTGATTATCCAAATCTGTAATTTGTGAGTACATAACTTGCCTACTTTCATTCAGATATTTCATTTTAAATTAAAACAATAGATCTTCAGGTTCTTGAGCATTATAAGAATTGTTTATGTAATATAAAGCACAAAAGCAGATACTTAAGTGCTGATCCGCAGTATCTTTTTACAGCTGAAATGGCAGCCAGCATTTCAGACAATTGTTCCTTGAAAAAGCAACCTGACTAACCTTGGCTCTGCAGTTTTTTTAATATTATGGCAGGTTCTCTTCTCTATTACTTTGTCCATGTATTGTACATATTAGTATGACACTTTAAGATGTTGCTGTTACAAGATATACCAAAGTCTCAGCTATTTCAGATAATAAAAGTGTTGACTTTAAAAATAAAATCTCCTCAATAAACTACTTACTTAAATGAGACACATTTTACTGTGATATGGGCATAGTTAAAGCATGTGATTTTAAAGTGCAGGTAATTAAAGACTGTACTCATAATAAATACTGCATATTAAAGTATCTTTTTTGTAAAAACATCTACTCACATCTTTTACTTATTTAAGAATATTTCAGAGACTATGCACTAAACCAAATCACTGTATATATATCAGAAAACATAACTTCAAGTGGAAAAGAGAACTATGAAGAAAAGGAGATGTACAGTATGAAGCTGAACAAGATGTACTAGTGAGTAAAGTTTTAAGATGTACTGCATGTGGTCCATTAATATCTAATTCTTTATTATAAGGCGTTCCAGAGGTAATGAAAACACAAAATAGATCAACATGTCATTTATATTACATTATTGTAAAATGCAAAAGCATTCAACATTTTCACTTGTCAGTCTACCTTTTGTACTGTAGTAAATGTGAATTTAATTTTAACTTACCTGGATAGAAAATGGATGGATGGAAAATACTTTATATACTGGTTTAGTGCTTATAATATCCAGTGAATGTGTTAACTGAACAGAATGTTCTAATTTAGATATACCAGATGAGTGCAGATGAAGAGGTGTAAACTAAACTTGCTTAACACTAGAATTACCAGAGCCTACGAAAAAACTCGTAGATCCGGCCCTCCTTAAATCCGTTCGCACCCCTCCATCAGCGTCTTTTGTCCTGTAAATATGCTGATAAAGACAAGCAGCAAGCAGTCTACTATTCCATCCCCCCACAGCTGCAGAACGTGCACAATGTTCTCCCAGCTCATGCCTTGATTGATTATCTGGGAGTGAAGTGCTGGAGTTTTAGAGTGGAAATAGATCGTTATTTGGAACACATGCATTTCATGTGTGTTCCGTTTCTACAATAATCTGTGTAAACACATTGTTAAAACAGAAACATTTTTCATATTTTAGTAGTAAATGACAAAATGTTGGCATAAACTATATAATGTGTTTCAGTCGACTAGATTACTGTAACACACTCCCTCTCAGGACTACCCAAAAAAGACATAAATCGACTGCAAGTAGTGCAAAATGCAGCTGCTAGAGTCCTAACTAGGAAAAGAAAATCCAAACACATTTCTCCAGTTTTGATATCACTACATTGGTTACTTGTGTCATTCAGAATTGACTTTAAAATACTGCTTATAGTTTACAAAGCCTTAAATAATCTCGCTCCATCTTATATTTCAGTGTCTGACACCTTACATTCCAAATCGTAACCTTAGATCTTCAAATGAGTGTCTGTTTAGAATTCCAAGAGGTAAACTTAAAAGAAGTGGTGAGGCAGCCTTCTGCTGTTATGCACCTAAAATCTGGAATAGCCTGCCAATAAGAATTCGCCAGGCTGATACAGTGGAGCACTTTAAAAAAACTGCTAAAAACATATTACTTTAACATGGCTTTCTCATAACTTCATTTTAATTTAATCCTGATGCTCTGCATATTCAATTAATTATCATTACTATTTATGGTGGCTCCAAAATCCATACTAACCCCTTCTCTCTCTTCTGTTCTTTTCCGTTTTTTTGTGGTGGCGACCTGCGCCACCACCACCTAATCAAAGCACCATGATGTCCCTACATTGATGGATTAAAGGCCAGAAGTCCACGTGACCGTCATCATCAAGTCCTTCCATGAGAACTGTGAATACAGTGAGGACTGATCATCTATGTTAGGTAGAATGCCTAGAGGGGGCTGGGTGGTCTCATGGCCTGGGGGGGGTGGTGGTTGTACGGTGTGTTTATGTGAACAGAGAGTGGTGTACGAACGCTGCCTCAGTCGCGTGACGCTGTTCCCCACTGATAGAGGTTTTATCGGTAAGGTGCCAGCCTTTCTACCTGCTGAGGGAATGCAGTTGCGTGCTGGAGGTTGCCGTCTACCTCCCGCCTAGTGCAAATGCTAACCAGGCGCTAGCGGAACTCTACGAGATCATCAGCAAACTGCAAACGACACACCCCAAGCCATTTTTCATTATTGCTGGAGACTTCAATCATGCCAACTTGAAGTCAGTTCTCCCAAAATTCCTCCAGAATGTGAACTTTGCTACTAGAGGGTGAAGCTGTCTGGACAATGTTTACACGAGCGCTCCTAACGCCTACAAGGCCCTACCCCACTCTCACCTCGGCTACTCCAACCATAGCAGCGTTTTTATGGTTCCTGCATACAAGTCCTTGCTGAAGCGCACTAAACCAGCCCGCAAGAACTTCAGAGTGTGGCAGGTTGGTGTTGTTTTGCTCTTCAAGACTGCTTTGAATTGACAAACTGGGACATTTTCAGGGAGGCTGCTATGGATGGTGACTCCATCAATCTGGAGGAGTACACAGACTCTGTGACTGGCTACATCTCCAAATACATAGAGGATGTTACTGTTACCAAGGATGTTACCACATGAGCCAACCAAAAGCCCTGGATGACAAGAGAAGTGCACAAGCTGCTCAAGATCAGAAATGCAGCCTTCAGATCTGGAGACAAGGCCGCCCTCAGGGTAACCAGAGCTAACCTGTCTTAGGAGAGCTAAGTGGGCATACGCACAGAGGATTAACAAACAATTCAGCAGCACCAGAAACACACGTCGTATGTGGCAGGGTGTTCAGAAAATTACAAACCACAAGCCCAACCCACACAGCAGCAGTGGTGATGCCTCCCTTCCGGATGAGCTGAACAACTTCTTCGCATGGTTTGAGGCGCAGAACAAAGAGCCTGCGAGAAAAGCAACACCTCCCTCCACTGACCAGGTACTCGGCCTCTCCATAACTGACGTGAAGAGGACTCTATCCAGATGATACGACAGTGCTGGGACTGATAAGCAGGGATGATGAAACAGCATACAGAGATGAGGTGGAAAGGCTGTCTGCATGGTGTGAAGACAACAATCTCTCAATGTTGACAAGACAAAAGAGATAATCCTGGACTTCCGAAAATCATATCCTGTCCACATCCCAGTCAGTATCAATGGTTTAGATGTGGAGACTGTTAGGAATACCAAGTTCCTCGGTGTGCACATAATTGAGGAACTTACGTGGACACATAACACCTCATCACTAATCAAGAAAGCCCAGCAGAGACTACACTTCCTGAGGCGGCTGAAGCGAGCAAGTCATCCCACTTCCATCCTCACCATGTTCTACAGAGGCACCATTGAGAGTGTTCTGACTAGCTGCATCACTGTCTGGTATGGCAACTGCAACATATCCAACCGCAAGCGCCTGCAGAGAATAGTGAAGACAGCAGAGAACATTATTGGGGTGCCTCTCCCTTCACTACAGGACATATTTTACAAACGCAGTGTCCGCAAGGCCTGCAGCATTTTGCAGGACCCCTTACACCCCTCACATGCACTTTTTACACTTCTGCCATCCAAGAGAAGATACTGCAGCATCAAAGCCAGATCTGCCAGGCTGCAGGAGAGTTTTTACCCCCAAGCTGTTAGACTCCTTAACACCATGCTGCCTCCTGGGATCTTCCACACTGCCTTAACCACCTCTAAAAACAGAACTTTTATACATGCAAGCCACTTTTCTGCAAAGATGAGTGTGCATGTAGAAAAGAACTGAAAATCTCATACTGACCTTTAAGGAGTTTGACACTCTTGATATCCTTCTGCTGTGAAACATTCTGACCTGTCATTGTTTACACATGTCTTACATACACTGATACTTTCTGTATTATATACATCTATTATTTATTTATTATATTACATATCTATTGACTATATTTGTGTATCTAGAATGCAAATACTATACATTGCATCAATGTTCATATAGCTAACTAAACGTCAATATTGCTGCTACTTCTTTGTCTTGTCTTTGCACAATGTCTTGTCTTGTTTGTGTTTTAATTTTAAATTAAAATTTTAATTCTATTTTTAATTTATTATTTGCACTTCATGTTGTTACACTGTGGACCCTGAGCTTCTGTATACTTGTATATGGTTGAGATGACAATAAAGTTCACTTTGACTTTGAGGTCCAGATATAATGTAGTTGTTGGCGTCATGATAAGGCTTTACAGACTGCTGACATGGATCCTTTTTGCCTGGATTGGTTTTTCTTCATTGCTCAACCTCACTGTTTCAATATACAGTAGTTTCCTTGCAGTGTTATACTGCAGTTGTGTTTTTTTTTGTTTTTTTTTAAATGCTCCCTTCTGACACCTGACATCTACAATATGTCACGTACACTTCCTTAAACATCTGAAATCTGGCAGGGGCCAGTGCTGTGTTTTTGTTTTCATTGAATGCTCACTTTGAGTAATGTAATTAACCCTGTTTGTTCTGGGAAGAACTTTGTGATGGTTCATGCTGCTAATGGCACTATACAAAGACAGATTATCTAATATATATCTTGTTATGCATTTGGTTTATATACATTATAAACCCGTGTTGGTGCATTGACCAGTCTTCTTTACTGCCTTGTACTCTATGTATCCATAATGAGCTTAAATCCTGCAAGGCCCTAAGAAGGATTACGTGGGTTTGGGAATATGTTATCTATATATAGGTCCACAAATGAAATGGGGACAAAATATAACAGTGGAAAAGGAGAGAAGAAAACCAAAACTTGTGACTTACAAGCATATTTTGGGCTTTTCAGCCATCAGATATCATGTATACTTTTGAAAAGCAAGTGTTCGATTACAGAGAATTCCTGACAGCTTAGTCTAAAGATGCAGATTAATTTATCTCAGGTTAATTCTAAAACTGACATCACATTCAAGTAAGTATTCAATGTACTTTGTAAGCTATTTTATCAAGTAGTGGTGCTCAAATGGCACACATATTAAATAAATTTACTACATTATCACTAGGCAAAAATTCCTCAAACGTAGCACTCAAAGCCATCTTATAAAAGACTCCAGAATGCAAAGACTGCTCATCTTCTCGGAACTTGCTAAAACCCAAAGTCAATATGGTCTAGTCCTTCTTTCCTGGTTTTATGTGATGCATAGCTTAATGTTTGACTGAATGTCTCCTCATTGACTATAATGTTACAGGGTTTGTTTTTTGTTTCTTTAAGCAAGCACTTAAACAATTCTCTGTTCGGATCCATTAATGCAGTTATCTATGTCTGTGTGTAGGATGTTCGTATAAACAACACTTGTTGTTTTGGGTGAGTCATCGCACAGACACATCCAAGAGAGATTCTTAATTTCCAACAAATTTCTACTAAATTATTTTACTTTTACTTTCTTTGATGGGAATTAAGAATTTCTGATTTTGCCAATTAGTACCATTCCAGACTTACTGTACAAAGCAGGTTGTATTGGTGGTGCTTTTTAAAACTATGAGAGGAAAAAAAAAACATTTGGCAAACTGCAGACAGAGGGTATGAGCTGCAAGCTACATTATTATAAAGAATATCATACAAACATGAATATTGTGTATTTTTTTACTGCATTGTTACAGCTGTTGTTATGCATGTAAAACATGAATAGTTAAAAAAAAAAAATCACAATGTTTGGGACAAACTGAGAATGTTGCAAATTATAATGTAACATTTTAAAACCTGATTAATTAAATTAAGGAGGAGAATCTGGTGCACTTACACAAAAATGCAAATGATTAAATCCTATATAAACATCAGAGACCTGTGGTGTGATTTATCTTAGCAATCAACATGTGTAGCCACATTATTGTCAAAATTGAAATAGTTCTCTGAAGTCCTAGGAAGAAAGATTGTTGATGTCTAGGAGTACAAGAAGTGTTTTTTAAGTCATTTCCAGTGAATTTGGAGATATGTACTCATTTGTCCAAAAGATTATTTACAAATTGAGATAATTTCAATGCACTGGTGATTTACCCCAGCAAGGTCATCCCACCAAAACTCAGCAAAAGAGTTGACTGAAAGATACAGTGCATCCAGAAAGTATTCACAGCGCATCACTTTTTCCACATTTTGTTATGTTACAGCCTTATTCCAAAATGGATTAAATTCATTTTTTTCCTCAGAATTCTGCACACAACACCCCATAATGACAACGTGAAAAAACTTTACTTGAGGTTTTTGCAAATTTATTAAAAATAAAAAACCTGAGAAATCACATGTACATAAGTATTCACAGCCTTTGCTCAATACTTTGTCGATGCACCTTTGGCAGCAATTACAGCCTCAAGTCTTTTTGAATATGATGCCACAAGCTTGGCACACCTATCTTTGGCCAGTTTGGCCCATTCCTCTTTGCAGCACCTCTCAAGCTCCATCAGGTTGGATGGGAAGTGTTGGTGCACAGCCATTTTAAGATCTCTCCAGAGATGTTCAATCGAATTCAAGTCTGGGCTCTGGCTGGGCCACTCAAGGACATTCACAGAGTTGTCCTGAAGCCACTCCTTTCATATCTTGGCTGTGTGCTTAGGGTCGTTGTCCTCCTGAAAGATGAACCGTCGCCCCAGTCTGAGGTCAAGAGCGTTCTGGAGCAGGTTTTCATCCAGGATGTCTCTGTACATTGCTGCAGTCATCTTTCCCTTTTCTCCTCTCTCCACAGAGGACCTCTGGAGTTCTGACAGAGTGACCATCGGGTTCTTGGTCACCTCCCTGACTAAGGGCCTTCTCCACTGATCGCTCAGTTTAGATGGCCGGCCAGCTCTAGGAAGAGTCCTGGTGGTTTCGAACTTATTACACTTACGAATGATGGAGGCCACTGTGCTCATTGGGACCTTCAAAGCAGCAGAAATTTTTCTGTAACCTTCCCCAGATTTGTGCCTCGAGACAATCCTGTCTCAGAGGTCTACAGACAATTCCTTGACTTCATGCTTGGTTTGTGCTCTGACATGAACTGTCAACTGTGAGACCTTATATAGACAGGTGTGTGCCTTTCCAAATCATGTCCAACCAACTGAATTTACCACAGGTGGACTCCAATTAAGCTGCAGAAACATCTCAAGGATGATCAGGGGAAACAGGATGCACCTGAGCTCAATTTCGAGCTTCATGGCAAAGGCTGTGAATACTTATGTACATGTGCTTCTCAATTTTTTTATTTTTAATAAATTTGCAAAAATCTCAAGTAAACTTTTTTCACGTTGTCATTATGGGGTGTTGTGTGTAGAATTCTGAGGAAAAAAATGAATTTAATCCATTTTGGAATAAGGCTGTAACATAACAAAATGTGGAAAAAGTGATGCGCTGTGAATATTTTCTGGATGCACTGTACTGGGAGAGGCCTCCAAGAACCCCAGGATAACATCATGAGGCTGCACAAAAGGAAGACACCTCTCTTCGCAAGAACACAGATATATAGCTGAAGTTTCTCAAACAATGCCTAGGCATGAAATATAACTATTAGAATAATGCACCTAGGAGACAATGGAAGATCTAATTGTATGCAAAGCTAGATGTCATAATTGGCCAAAAACAAATCTGATCAAAATAACCTCATATCACCTGTAAAAGATGGTTGTGAAAATATTAAGGTTTTATGCTTTAGGATTTAGCCAGCTTGCCATAACAGAGTTAACCATATATTCCACTGTGCCAGAGATGACAAAAAAAGGAGAATGTGACACCACTTGTCAAAAAGTTGAAGCTGACCTGCAAGAGGACCTGTTAAGAAGACAGTGACCCAAAACACACAAGCAAATTCATAAAGAATGTCTCAAAAAGATGAAATAGAGGGAACGGCTTAATCCCACAAAAATGTTGTAAGAGGATTTGATGTGAACAGTACCTGAAAGAAAGCCCTCAAACATCATAGAATTGCAGAACTAGTAGAAATTACTCCAGGATGATATAGAGGACTGGCAGAAAATTACAAGAAATGCCTGCAAGAGGTTATACATGCCAAAGGAGGCAACACTATCTTTGAAGCTAGGGGTGTATTGGTAGACAATTGAGAATGTTTTTATTTGAATATCTTATTGCAAAAATATGTTTCATTATTATTTGCTAAATCACATCACAGTTATCTACGATATTGTGGAAATGAAGATTGAATAGATACGTTAAAGACCACACACATTTTCTAGGGGTGTACGTACTATTTCACACTTACTTATAGACAACATGAAAAGTTAGCATTTTCTGCTCAGTAGCTTAGAAAAAGCAAGAAAAAGAACAGCAGTATTCCAACTAAGTTTTAGGAAAAAAACTAAAGGCTTTGTAAATCACATTTGTTGACAGAAAAGGTGAAAGCCTGACACTTTATCATTTTATACAGCTGGCATATACTACACATACCAGAGCACTTACTGCCTCATGAAATTAACAATTCATTCAAAAAGGAGAGAAGGCATTCAAAAAATCAGCTATTATCCTCAGGAAAAAGAAAAAAAAACATAAAACTAATATCATCAAAGGGGCACTAAGTATTTATTAGGTGAACTACTGCAAACCACTCTTCAAAAAAATCATGCTTCACGCTTCAGTGTAGCATTTTTATGAGCCGATTTTAAATATATTATCCTCATCACTGTATTAGTCTGAAATGTATCTCTTTCTGAGAGTTAAAAATCATGTTTAAAGATGAAGACTAATAAAAAATAACAAACATTTACTTATCACTTTAATAAAAATAAAAAAAATACAGAAGACTTTAAATATCTGATTGCTCGAGAAAGGAGCTGTGCTATTTGTCAAATAACCCCTCAATGGTAGAATGATTGATTTTTACAATACATATTGTTATTGCCATGTGCCTTTTGTTCTCAATATTATATTGGAAATGATGGGAAAACTGTGACATTGTGCAAAATAATAAGCTTGCTTAATACGTAATATTACATATAACTATAAAATGCATGGTGACTAAAAAATTATTGAACACCATCCAGAATGTTGTTATTCAGTAAGTAAGTATAATATGAACATGAAATGTCCACCAAATTGTAGAGTTACCTTTAATTTTTTCAAGGTTTGAAACATGGCTTGCTTTTATTCTGTTAAGTGCTCCAATTGTGTTGTAAGGCATTATATGTGTTGGTAATGACAGAATCCCTTTTACAGTTGCAGAAAGGACAATACTTTTTCAGTGCTTACTAGTAGGTTACTTTAGTTTACTTTGAGATAAAACAGAAGTCTACCAAAAGCAGAAAAAACATCTGTTATATTTTCCTAAATAGATAGATAGATACTTTATTAATCCCAAGGGGAAATTCATATACTCCAGCAGCTGCATACTGATACAAAAAAACAATATTAAATTAAAGAGTAATAAAAATGTAGGTAAAAACAGACAATAACTTTGAATAATGTTAACGTTTACCCCCCCCCGGGTGGAATTGAACGAACTCCTCAGTCTGTCAGTGGAGCAGGACATTGACAGCAGTCTGTCACTGAAGCTGCTCCTCTGTCTGGAGAGGATACTGTTTAGTGGATTCTCCATAATTTATAGGAGCCTGCTGAGCACCCATCGCTCTGCCACGGATGTCAAACTGTCCAGCTTCATGCCTACAATAGAGCCTGCCTTCCTCACCAATTTGTCCAGGCGTGAGGCGTCCTTCTTCTTTATGTTGCCTCCCCAGCATACCACCGCATAGAAGAGGGCGCTCGCCCCAACCGTCTGATAGAACATCTGCAGCATCTTATTGCAGATGTTGAAGGATGCCAGTCTTCTAAGGAAGTATAGCCAGTTCTGTCCTCTCTTGCACAGAGAATCAGTATTGGCAGTCCAGTCCAATTTATCATCCAGCTGCACTCCCATGTATTTATAGGTCTGTACCCTCTGCACAGTCACCTCTGATGATCATAGGGTCCAGGAGGGGCCTGGGCCTCCTAAAATCTACCACTAGCTCCTTGGTTTTGCAGGTGTTCAGGTGTAGGTGGTTTGAGTCGCACCATTTAACAAAGTCCTTGATGAGGTTCCTATACTCCTCCTCCTGCCCACTCCTGATGCAGCCCCACGATAGCAGTGTCGTCAGCGAACTTTTGCATGTGACAGGACTCCGAGTTGTATTGGAAAGTCCGATGTATATAGGCTGAACAGGACGGAGAAAGTACAGTCCCCTGCGGCGCTCCTGTGTTGCTGACCACAATGTCAGACCTGCAGTTCCGAGACGCACATACTGAGGTCTGTTTGTAAGATATTCCACGATCCATGCCACTAGGTATGAATCTACTCCCATCTCTGTCAGCTTGTCCCTAAGGAGCAGAGGTTGGATGGTGTTGAAGGCGCTAGAGAAGTCTAGAAACATAATTCTTACAGTACCACTGCCTCTATCCAAGTGGGAGAGGGATCGGTGTAGCATATAGATCATGGCATCTTCCGCTCCCACCTTCTCCTGGTATGCGAACTGCAGAGGGTCAAGGGCGTGGCGTACCTGTGGCTTCAGGTGGTGAAGCAGCAGCAGCTCCATGGTCTTCATCACATGTGACATCTGAGCGACAGGCCGGAAGTCGTTCAGCTCACTAGGACGTGATACCTTTGGGACTGGGGTGATACAAGATGTTTTCCAAAGCCTCGGGACTCTACCCTGTTCCAGGCTCAGGTTGAAGATGCGCTGTAGAGGACTCCCCAGCTCCAGCGCACAGACCTTCAGCAGTCGTGGCGATACTCCATCTGGACCCGCTGCTTTGCTGGCACGAAGTCTCCTCAGCTCTTTGCTCACCTGTGCTGCTGTAATTGTGGGTGGGGATGTCTCTCCTATGCTGGTATCAGCAGAAGGATGGGTGGAGGGTGTAGTACTCCGAGCTGAGAGTGGGTTAGGGTGGTCAAACCTGTTAAAGAAGTTGTTCATTTGGTTTGCTCTCTTCACGTCTCTCTCGATGGTGGCACCCTACTTCGAGCTGCAGCCAGTGATGATCTTCATCCCATCCCACACTTCCTTCATGCTGTTATTCTGTAACTTCTGCTCCAGCTTTCTCCTGTACTGCTCCTTCGCCACCCTGAGCTGGACGCTGAGTTCCTTCTGCATGCGCTTGAGCTCATGCTGATCACCGCTTTTAAAAGCCCTTTTCTTCTGGTTCAAAAGGCCCTTGATGTCACTTGTAATCCATGGCTTGTTGTTAGCATAGCAGCGTACTGTTCTTACTGGAACTACAATGTCCATACAGAAGTTGATGTAGTCAGTAATGCAGTCAACAACCTCCTCAATGTTGTCACTTATGTGATCCCTGTAGGATATCCCAGTCCGTAGTTCCAAAACATTCTCTCAGAGCCTGCTCTGCCTCAGGGGACCACTTCCTGAATGAGCATGTGGTTGTAGGTAGCTCTCTCACTCTTGGTTTGTAGTGAGGCTGAAGCAGAACCAGGTTATGATCTGCTTTCCCAAGTGCAGGCAGTGGGGCGGCGCTGTATGCGTCTTTAACGTTTGCATACAGTAAGTCAATAGTCTTATTTCCCCGGGTGTTACAGTCCACATACTGGGAGAAGGCAGGTAATGTTTTGTCCAGCGTCACATGATTAAAGTCTCCAGCAATTAGCACAAGCGCCTCAGGGTGCTGCGTTTGTAACTTAGCAACAGCAGAATGGATGATGTCACTCGCTATCTCCATGTCCGTCCGAGGAGGGATGTAAACAATAACAACAATGACGTGTCCAAACTCTCTGGGCAAGTAATAGGGACGCAAACTTACGGCCAACAGTTCGATCTCCCTACAGCAAGTGGAGATTTTGACGTTTACATGTCCAGAGTTACACCACTTTGTATTGACATAGAGAGCTAGACCTCCTCCTTTGTGCTTCCCGCAGGTGCTTGCGTCTCTGTCCGCTCTAACTGTGCTAAACCCGGGTAGCTCCATGTTAGCATCTGGGATGGTGGTAGTTAGCCACGTTTCGCAAAAGCACAACAAACTGCATTCTGTAGGTTCTGACATTTTTCACCAGTGCAGCCAGTTCGTCGATCTTATTTGGTAGTGAGTTCACATTTCCCAGGATCATAGAAGGCACAGAATGCTTAAAACGCCAAATTGCTATTAACTTTTAATCAATTTATGCATATAGAACCATTCAGTATTGATGCATACTTCATCTTTCATAAATTCCAATACAGTTCTCAGTTACAACACAATGACATCTGTGTCTTTTTCAGTGCTATTTTGTTTTGAACAAAATGTTGTAGTGAGAAATATAATTTATTTTTATTTTAGAAGTTGATCTTGAACAATTCATAAGTTTCACTCTACCAGCAATGATTCAGGGACACTGTAATCAGTTGAGAGTTACAAAAAAAAAAGATGTGCTGTGATCTAGACTTGGGTCCGGCATCATTGGAGTATTTGATTTGTTCATGCAGACTCTATAAACATAACATCAGCATTTTACATTGTTAATTTCTTGCAAGTTAGGAAGAAATGCACAGAATTTTCTGACTATAACTGCTAAAAGTATTGTTAGATGATATGTTTTTTGATGTCTAATAATTGTATTTTAAGTCTTTTTATATGGCTTTCTTGTGCCCCTTCCATCATCCTTGATATTTTCCTTAGGATAAAACATTTTTAGTGAAAATCCTAAACTCTGTCTTTCAAAGAATACTGAGGCCTCAAGGAAGAATCAAGCAATAAGCTATTCACATTAAAAGTAGGTACAGGTGGGAATGGAGAATATCACTACTTCTCCTCTTCTTCTCCTTGCCTTTTTTCTGTCTTTCCTAGTTTATTTTCCTTTGTTGAGTGATAGCTCCTTCTCTTCTTCTACCCAGCACTCAACTAATTAAACCTTGAATGGATTTCTAGGCTTTTTATAAAAGTCATACCAAAGGTTTTATTGTTTTGGGATTAGGTTGTTTAAAATAAAGGGGGCTGTACTCCATTGGCCTTTGAATACACATTAACTGTTAGAAATGCTGCTGTGGATGCCTGCATCTACTTTCAACCAGTGCAGGTAATGTATACTTAATCACCTGAGGAGGTTAAATCAATTTATAAAGCTAAAACTGAACTTAATATGTCAAGTAACCTCTGCTGACAACTCAGAACAGATATGAAAGTAAAATGAAGGTGTACCTAGTGTCAAAATAATTTCCAGTTATTTACAGGACATCTGACCGAAGACACTCTTCTTTAACAACCGAAATATCACATTTCATAGTTTGTTACACTACACAGTGTTTATTTTTGTACGCTGCAGTGATTTAATGTCACTACATAATTTATATATGCATGTTTTTAATTAAACCTTTTCTTCCTTGTTCTTGAAAAAACACCAATGTACTGCCTAAATATGGCAAATAAAACATAAACTTGGATTATTAGCGGATTTTATTAGACAACTACGGGGTGAACTGTTACCCGTTCACTTCTTAAATATATTCAATCTTAATATACATTTTAACATGCAACTACAAACAATGTTTACGGACAACAGTTTTCCAATGTATTCCTGGGTCCATGTGGTTAAACCCATGACAACAGTATATTGGTTTTTCTGCAGTGTTGTCTGAAGAATTGAAGATCACAGGCATTCAGTACTGATTTTTGACTTTGCCCTGAACAAACTAAGATTTCTCTCGATTTCCCAGAATCCATTAATAATATTATTAATCATAATATGAAAATCCTAAATTAGTAATAATTGTAAGTTGAGAAACATTGCCTTTACACTGTTATATTTTTCAATAATGCAGTTTTCACAAGGTAGTGAACAATAACCAGTCCTTGATTGCAGATAACAGAGCCTTTGGTGAACGCTGCTTTTATATCAATTCAGGAACATTCAGCAATGTTCATAGTCTTATGTTACTCTTGTCCTAACTTTTTAAAAATGTTTTGCAAAATTCAAAATGGACATCTATTTACTAGAAAAGGGAAAAAATTATATAAATACATTTCAAACAAGATTTTTAAAAAATCACTGCTGTCTATTTTTATTAACATTTTTTCAAATTGAACCACCTTTTTTTGGAATTGATTTGTGCATTAATAATGCTGAAATGAGAGTAACATTTTAAAATGTAGAGATATTTCAAAAGATTGTATCTAGGTTTTCTTATAGTACTATATACTGTAAACACAGTACATTTCAAAATGTTAATGAACTGTTAATGAAAATTCTACACTTTTTCTTTTTGTAAAAACATTTTATGCCCCAGGTTTTCTGCCTGAATTTCAACATTTAAGACTAATTTGTCTTGTCAGGTATGCATCTGTCCAGAAGTTATCTAGGAAATACAAATATATACAGAAGTTGAAAATCATTTCTACAAAGAGGATTCAAGTCAAAGATTTAGGTAGACGACTCAAAAGCTTTTTACTTGTAAATTCTTATGATACTCTGTGGTAAGCTCTGAGAGTCTTGCTGCAAGTCTTTAATGTACTGAAACAGGCTTTACTATAATATTAGCCTATACTTTGAACTTTCCATTTTTGTTTAATTCCTAAAAAGCCTTCCTTAAGGAAGAGTTCCATAGCATGAAGCTAGAACCATTGTGGCGGATATTACAGAAAGGTTGTTTATATTGGGAATGGACCTTATTTAACATAGTGAAGCAAATCTGCCAAATGTGTACAATTTTCAACTTAAGAAGTTGAATGCATTGTTAAAAACCGATTTGTAGTTCTTTGCTACAGTAAAGGACTTAAACTTTTATTGAATCATTAGTTATGAAGAATTTACTTTTTCTCTGAATGCAAAAAGAAGTATGTCCACACCACAAATAATAAATGACAATAAAATGTAAAAAAAATCTATGATAGGTTTTAGTGGTGGTTAAATACACTTACCTTATCAAACACTGGATTACATCACTGGACAGAATATTTTCTTGCTTTTGTCATGCCTTGTGAGATAAATCTTTGAGGTTTCTACTCTATGATACTGTTTCAGCTTTTTATTTAGTTGCAGCTGTAATCTGAACTGACAATGTCTACACTTCAAGAATGAAGAATCCAATATGTCATGGCTGGATTCTAAAACTGCCATGCCCATAGCCCAACTTTGTCCCCAGAAGGAATGAAGTTTGTGGGATCTAAAGTGAAAGCAGAAAAGCAACAACCCCTGACATGCTAACTGTCCATAGCAACAGGTCTGATAATTTTATAGGCTATATAGTTATGAAAGATATAGTTCTTACATTTCCATGAGGTCTATAGGAGTTGTTCATCCTTGTTAAATTTACAAAATTGAACAGCCAACTAATATATTTGAGGCATGTTTGAGCTGGCCTCTCACAAACTGTATCCAGTAATTTTTGGTGTAAAACTCATTTTCATTTTTGCAGTATTGCAGGGCTTACTACTCATTAATGTATTATTCATTGGGAAGTATGAAAGAATGTCCTGCGGTGGGTTGGCACCCTGCCCGGGATTGGTTCCTGCCTTGTGCCCTGTGTTGGCTGGGATTGGCTCCAGCAGACCCCCGTGACCCTGTGTTCGGATTCAGCGGGTTGATTAATGGATGGATGGATGGAAGTATGAAAGAAGCACACACTACTATTATTTAGTGGACATAGTTGCATCACTCATCTAACTCATCTGTTATTATGGATAATGGGTAATGTATGAATGCAGAAAAAAGCAAAGATAATGAAACCATGAAACAAGTATCTTAGTATTTGTTGACTTTGACTACTTACTTGAGTGTCTCTGCTAGAAAGAAGCTCTGCTGCACATCATCAAGGTTTGGGTGGCTTGCGTAAACATCTCTAATTCCACTATATCCTCCTTCTACTCTGCAGTGTTGCTCCAGGGCCTGTTTTGAGAGGAAAATTGAATGAAGCTTGGAAAAAAACACTTCTTTGACAGACAAGTGTGTTATTATTCTGATAAATGCCTTTAAATAATAAGTCAGAGCAAAGGTCAATTTTATTGTGTTATCTTAAACATAACTATATAATAAATGCTATTTCCTAGTCTTTAACCCTTACATACAGTTTAAAATTAGTAATAGGACAATAAAGACTTACTTATAAGTTAAACATGTAATCTAGAAATAATTAACAAATGAGATGTCAGTATTATCACGCTTCACTGAAAGTGCTCTACAATAAACTACTGCATCACATCCTAACCAATAAAAAAGAAAGAGGCCTATGACTTTTTTGGTATTTTTATTTTTGATTCCTTCTTTTTATATGTATTTGTTTTTTTTATTCAGGTTAAAATAATATGAAAGTTGCACACACCCAAAAGTATTATCACAAATGATAAAATATATTTATCACAAGTAGACAATTTTTTAGTGTTTACTTTTTTTAAGGTTCAAAGTAATGTGTATCAAATGTATTTAATTCATGACATCAATTATTTTACACAATTATAAAAAAGGTATAACTTGACTTTAAAACGTAAAACATATTGACTGCTATGATCAGAATGCTACATTCAACTTTTTTTTTCCTTTTTTTTATTTGTCAAGTATCTAATTGTCAACTACACTTCTTCTGCATCCTGCCCGGCTCAAATACACAAGGTAAATGAACCTAACAAAAGGGCTAACTGACTTGCTTGTGATGCTCATCCCTGTGGAACAAGCAACGCTCATCACAATCAACACACAAAAAAACTTTTTTTCTGGTTTTCCATAATGTAGTATCGGCCTTAGAACAAAATATTTCTCGATCACCCATCTCTCATTAGAACTTTAGAGCCTGCTAGCAGACTTCACACAAAACTCAGTTCCTCTTCGTTCTTATTTTTGTTGCAGACTTTTATAAACCCATTGCATTTAACTGTTTACATCAATTTAATAAAGTGCTTGTTCAACTCACAGAAAAAATCCATGTTGTATTTTTGAAGTCCTTATAATCATTGTGCTGTTTACCAGGCAATTCAGGTGCAGTGTCTCAAACACTACAGATATTTCTTCTTCAGGTTATTTAGGCCACTTCACAATACCTATCGCTATCTTCATACTACACTTTCAGGATTTCACATGACTGTGCACCTGCATCACTTTATTTCATTACTTATAAATGAAAAGTACAAGTTGGACCAGTGTTCCTGCCACTGCCTCATAAAGTTATTTTTATATAAAAGTACCTAAATAAATACCATCAAAAGCCCTGGAAACTACTGTGCATTAATAAGTTAGTGAGCAGCCAAACGGCACTCTAAAGAATCAGTCACAGTAACAAACTGCATCCCAAGGAAAGATTGCCTGAAATTATATTTTATGCAAGGAACAGAATATATGGTCTGAAGAGATAAATACATGATAAAACTAAAGAAAAAGTGAGCTTAGAACAAGGGGGTTCTACCACACAGGCAATGCCATTATATGCTGGAAACTGCCTAATCCAATTCAGGATTGAGGTGTGCGGAAGCCTATTCTGCCAGCACTGCGCACAAAACAGGAACATCCTCAGAAAAGGTGCCAGGCCATCAAAGGGCTTACTAATACATACACTTGCACAGGGGGCAAATGTGCAATCATCCGTAACTATAGATATATTCCACCTTTATGGAACTGAAAATTCCAGGAAGCAGAAGTTACAGAAGTCTTTTAGACATAATATAATATGAAGGCAAAGGGTTTGGCCATTACCAAATTTTCTCTTTTAATTGTTCAAGAATATACAAGTCTCACTTCACTCCAAAGAAGAAACAGAAATTAAAAGTTAAAAAGTTTAAATGGAACATGTGTCATGCTCTTCTGCTGCCTTATAGTTGGCACATCAGGATTTCCACTGGGTGCCACTCACCTGTAGTGCCTCCCAGCCCCACTGCCGATATTTGGGATCATGTGTATATCTCCACATGTACATGTAAGTCTCAATAACCTCTGGCCGCAGAATAAAGTATTTCTCATTTTGTCTTGTTGCAATGGCTTCTACACCACCATCAAATCTGAAGGCTTCAGGACCCAGCTTTAGATCTAAAGTGTAACATAAGAAAAGCAGTGAGATTTCCTTAAACAATACAGATTAGATTAGATAGTACAGGACACCCCCCAGAGACACGTAAGTGATAGAATAAAACAGTGCTTCTCACTAATGCTGCTGGCTTTCACGTTAGTTTTATGAATAAAGAACATGTTATGAGTTAAATCCTTAAAACCACTGTTTAAATTTCTTGTTTTCAATATTTGCTTTTAGTAACCTGGGAATGCTTAATATACACCTTACTTTTCTAACAATTCGAATGCTGATGTTTTCATTGGTTGTACTACAGAGCAGTACCGTATTTTCTAATCAGCCAATCACTAATGAGATATACAGCTTCATATGAAAGGCAACTATTTTAGCATCTTTTGTGCTTTTATGCAATCTTCATCTGTTAGGTGTTTTAAATACTGAAAGTTAAACAAGTAATGCAAGAAACCTAATGTATTTCAACATATTACAACCACAGCTTTACTAAACCTCTTAAAGAAATACAAAATGTCTTGGCATCCGTAGATGATGGCAAATAATAGAATCTAGTACAAACACAATTGTGCTGTGATTCATAAATTTAGGGGGAGCTTAGACAGTTGAGATTTTGAAAAACCACCTGTTCATATCCATTTATTGTAATAAGAGGAGAAAAAAACTTGGAAACCATCTTTGAAAATTAAAATAAACTTTCTTGGAATACAAACAATAATGTTTTTTAAAAATGTAATTTACAAGCATCACTCTTTTGTTGCAGAGCAGAATAAACAATTAGAATCATAGACAGTTGGCTGCTTGGTTTACTTCTGTTTAATATCTATATATTGCCTCTGGGCTGCCAGATTCCCCAGCAGGGCGAGATATATTTAATTTTTTTGCTAACACCACCCAGTAGTAGTAGTACTGGCTTTCACAATAGACTTAGACAAGTGTCTTCTATAATCTAAACAATATACACACATGAATGTTTACTAACTTTATGTGAATTTCCCCTTGGGATTAATAAAGTATCTATCTATCTATCTATCTATCTATCTATCTATCTATCTATCTATCTATCTATCTATCTATCTATCTATCTATCTATCTATCTATCTAAACCTGCAACCAAGCAAATTAAAGTACCTTTTATATTATCTAAAGTTCAAATGAAAAATATTAACTTCTTTGCAATGGACCTCAATTCCTGACACTTTTTATTTTAACAACTTTCTGAGTTTTGAAAAACACTTTCCTGCAACTATCAATATATCTTCTTACCATAAGTGCAACACTGCTGTAGTCAGACCCTTTCTCCCCACTGCTGTTATGCCTTTATCATGAGATTACTGCAATTTTAAATGCTATTCCTACTTCTTAGGTCAACCAACTGCAAAAAGTTCAAAATGTTGTAGGTAGAGTTCTTATTAATTACAGTAATCCCTCGCTATATTGCGCTTCGCCTTTCGCGGCTTCACTCCATCGCGGATTTTGTATGTAAGCATATTTAAATATATATCTTGGATTTTTTGCTGGTTCGCGGATTTCTGCGGACAATGGATCTTTTAATTTCTTGTACATGCTTCCTCAGTTGGTTTGCCCAGTTGATTTCATACAAGGGACGCTATTGGTAGATGGCTGAGAAGCTACCCAACTTACTTTTCTCCCTCTCTTGCGCTGAGTTTCTCTGATCCTAACGTAGAGGGATTGAGCAGGGGGGCTGTTCACAAACCTAGACGATACGGACGCTCGTCTAAAAATGCTGAAAGATTATCTTCACGTTGCTACCTTCTGTGCAAGCTGCTTCCTGAAGCGACATGCTGCACAGTGCTTCGCATACTTAAAAGCTCAAAGGGCACGTATTGATTTTTCACTGTTTGTTTTTATCTGTCTCTCTCTCTGCTCCTGACAGAGGGGGTGTGAGCTGCCGCCTTCAACAGCTTTGTGCTGTGGTGCTTCGCATACTTAAAAGCCAAACAGCCCTATTGATTTGTTTGCTTTTGTCTCTCTCTCTCTCTCTCTGACATGCTCTGCTCCTGACTCGCACTCCTTTGAAGAGGAAGATATGTTTGCATTCTTTTAATTGTGAGACGGAACTGTCATCTCTGTCTTGTCATGGAGCACAGTTTAAACTTTGAAAAAGAGACAAATGTTTGTTTGCAGTGTTTGAATAACGTTCTGTCTCTCTACAACCTCCTGTGTTTCTGCGCAAATCTGTGACCCAAGCATGACAATATAAAAATAACCATATAAACATATGGTTTCTACTTCGCGGATTTTCTTATTTCGCGGGTGGCTCTGGAACGCAACCCCCGCGATGGAGGAGGGATTACTGTATAGAGCAACACCCAGTTCATCTAGTTCAACTACACGGACTGCCTGTATGCTGGCGCATAATCTTTACTTTTAATTTTGTATCTTATTAACTCTGTAGATCCACAGGTGCAGGACTTCCCACAATTTTAAAGACATGTTTTGCTCATTCACCTTTGTGGCTCTTACTCGCTGGAACACTCTCCCTTGGACTACCTGTGAAAATGCATTAGTGGCTTCATTCAGATCTCTCTTAATGACTCAATTCTTCCATCTTAGATATGTCAGCTTGATTCTTAATCTTCTGTAACAGTTTTCCAAATCAGGGTTATACCAGGCTATTCATGCACTTTTCTGCACTATATAAAATAAGGATTCACTTAATGATTGTAGCATTGTGACTGCACTTGTGTTCTTTAATGTCAGTGCATTTGAACCTCCTGATAGCATCATAAATGGTTTGAAAGGTAGATGCCAGTAATATTCCATAAAACCAAGTTCTTAGCATAAAATATTTTTATGTCACTCCAAATCACATTTTTTTCTTGTGTAAGTTGTTAAAAATGTTTTTAAATGAAAATGTGTACTTTGAAAACTTTGAAAAGGGGTCCATTGTTGGATGCTTAGTGTAGTCCATTGTCTGTGAGGATTCTGTCTCTCTACCTACATGAGTCTTTTCTAGGTAATGTAGCTTTTTTCTATTTGACAAAGATGTATATTTGGTGACATTTTGGTGGCTCTAAATTGGCTTGCTGTGGGTGTGTGGCCAGTGACACATGGACATTCTGATTAATCAGTCAGAAAATAGCTTATGTCTGCATGGATTTCATACAGATGGTCTCTAATTTTCCTTTAGCACACCCTCATATATTGTGGAATTCATGGTACTAAAACATGTCAGCAAGGTGTCCAGGTCCTAGGACATCACATAACTTAAAATAAAGTTGTGTGTTATAGACAAATGATTTAATTTGTGATGCAGAGCACAGTGTTTGGAAGTTCTGCCAATAAATCTAAAGCCATTCTGTTACATTTTACTTGGAGAACAGGGGTGTTCGCCAGACTAGCATTCCTTTCAGATTGAGAGGGGGGCATTTGTAGATTTATTTTCTTGCAAAGGAATAATGGATTTCATTTTATGTGGCAATGCTTTGTAGCCCTCCCTGATAAGCAGGAATATTTTTAACTTGTTAGAATTCACACAATTTGTAATTGTATGTGTGTGGAATCGCCTCCCAAATTTTAACCCTGTTAATAAAGATGATTTAATTAAAGCTGCAATTATATTTTCTCATAAGGACACTGAATACTAGCTTTTTCACCTGAATGGATAATGGGAATTTATTACATGCTAACTCTCAAAATAGCAAATTTAATCTGTAATTTGGTGAGGGGCAGAAGGTGAACATGAAACTCTGTAAACATATTAAACCTTAAATGTTAAAGAAAATGTTTTCCTTTTTCCAGTTCATCCAGAGGTTTGAACCCTCTAAGCCTAGAATGCAGCTTCTGAAAATTAAAGGATAGATGCATCTTTTACAGTATATATGAACACATGCACACACATACTGGGCAAGCACACCCGCATTTTTTTGTTTTTTCTGCCACTAATTATCTACTGAATCGAGAGAATCATCACAAAGAACTGCTTTAAACTCTCATGTAAATCTTTGATACTCATCTGACAGAGCTGGGAAATTATCCATACGTGTAGTATTAGACCAAAAAGAAAAAAAGCAATCAGTTTTGACAGGGAAGAAGTAAACTGAGAAAAATGGACATAGTTTAAAATGTGCAAAATTTGTTTGTGTGAAATAAAAAGTGGACAACTTCAGAAAGTGAGCAATCTATTTAATTGGGAGTGCAATTAAAAACAAGAGGTTGAAAACAAAGCCAGCAACATAAGGATTACTTGACAAGCACCATTTAGATGGGCATCGATAATGGGCCTGCTGCAGGCATGGTGATTGCAAAATTTAGAAAGGTGGCTGTACATTTTTTTCTTCAAGGTAAACAGACAGAGAGAAGAAAAAGATCAAATTGGCATACTGACATAAAGGAATTCACTTAACTTCCATTTCTGTTCCATAAAAACTGAACATCTGATGCATTTTAATTACTTGTGTGTTGTATGCAATAGATATTTTTGACAGATGCCTTTTTTAAGCGAAGCATGCTCTGCAGAAAAGTGATTGCAGTCTGAAATTGTTAAGGATTCTTTTTTTCTCCATGGCTAATCAGCAAGGAATTTTTTTATCAGCATAAAAGAACTCAACAGTGTTCAAATTATTTTGCTTGTGCATGAAAAACTAATAACTTACTGAGAAAACAGAAATTAAACGGCCTCTATATACCTTATAACAATTGTGGCAGGCAGCTGGGGATCATGCCCAGCCGGGATGCCCCTGCACTGTATCTTCAGGAGGAGCAGTCCTGGACGGTGCAATACCTCCCCCTGGATGCTAGATGGCCACCCCCCTGGATTGGAGAGGTGCCTCAGGTTCCTGCAGGGCTCCACGGGAGTTGGAGTTGGGTGCAGCCCTGTTGGGTCCCCAGGCACTGCCAGGGGGTGCTGCAAGCTGGGACTCCAGAGCCCCTATGGGCAACGTATTGACCACACCTGGAAGTGCAGTCGGAACATGGCACTCAAGCACCTGGAGCACTTCCGGGTGAACTATAAAAGGGGCCAGCAGCCACCACTCCAGGGGCCAGAATCGGGAGGAGGAGGATAAAGCTTGAGGAGAAGTGGTGGTGGAAGAGAGAAGGAAAGTGCGTGATTTATTTGTCTGTGTGCTTGGGACTGTGTTGTGTCTGTGGGTATGGGGAAGGCATAGCCCACAGACGAAGAAAAATAAAAAGTCTTTGTATTTTACACGTGCCTTAGTGTGAATCTGTGTCGGGTTGGGTGCCATATAGCGTCTTATTCACACAATGCACATGTATGTAGTCTCAAGAACTTTACATATCTGTATATGTTGAAACAATATTTTAAATACAAAATTGAAAGTTTTAAAACTGGCTGACAACTCTGGTATTAACATAATAGCTCATCTCACAGGGATTCACCTAGAGATGAATCAGATTACTGTATATATTGATGTATGGTATGTACTATCAACTAGAAATTTATTGTTTTATAGGGGAGAGAATCTTGAAATACATTTCAATTAAAAAGGTTTAAGTCGGATGGACTGAGTCAAGGGTTTTTCTTGTTAAGTGTAATAAATTGAAACATTTTTACTTACAGAGATACTATTTCAAATATAACTTCATACAAAAGTATAGGATAAATTATTACAAAGTACTGCAGAACTGAACTTAAAGCAATACTTAACATATTAACATAAATTAAAACATTATCATACCGTCACCTAAGTGGGGTTCCTGGTAATTCTTACCCTTACTGGATACTATTTATATATGGTAGTAAAGTTGTAAGAAGGCAAAAAAAATACATAAAAGGTATTAAATCTAAAGGTTTGCAAGGAACAATAACTGATGAGCAGCTTGGTGTGAATGACTATACCATGAAATGTATTAGCTTCTGCCTTGTACCCAATGTGGCCTTGATAGATAGTGAACCCTGTGGAGATTAAATGGATTATATGGGTATTATAATGGATGTTTAAATGAAGTAAGAAATATCAACAAGTGCAAGTGAAAAAACAGATGAATGAATAATTAATATGTATAATATTAAGAGTCTAGTGCTACATGCAATTAGCTGAACAATTTGAAGTCAAATCACTATTATGTTTATAATTTACAAAATACAAAATGAACAATGCATGGCAGAGTTAAAAATCTAATTACTACGCTCAGCTAACATGTTCCAATGATAAAATATTTTTCCATCTTTGTATTTTTACCTCATGATGCTTTGAAAATAGGTTCAAGGTATCTTACCACAAAACAAGTATTTGTTTAAAAAGATTAGTTTTTAGTCTAGGAAATGTAATAGTGGTTTTGCTGATGCACAGATGGGCCAAATTTATTCATATGTGCAAAACCACTAAACGACAGAGACCTAAACGCTGATTCATGAATCAGATTTCAATTTTTGACTTAGATAACTAATGAATAAGTAATTTTATCGTTAAAGCTTTTCCTTACTAAATATGTGCATTTACAATAAAAAGGCATATTGAAATAAAACATGAAAGTCTCATTTGTACAGGTAATAGAGTAAACTTTCAAAACGTCTACATATTTTATAAGTCACTATAATGTATGCAGATATTTAGACTTCGAGGTTTCACAAATGTTAACTATCAACTCTAAACAGGCCTGGTATGAGTGAGCACAAGTGTGCAATGGACCAGTCAAAGACATCTGGGGGATAGGCCCAGGCTTTTTGTGTGACCCTAAAGTAATGGATTATTGGAGTTTTCAGTAAATGGATGGCTGGATAAAGGATGTTACATTACATAAGGCTACAGCTTTAGTGAAGACATTTCCTGTTATTTTATTTTAACTTTTAAAGAGGTACTGTAGATTAATTTAAACAGTCCTGCTTTATAAAGGCTTACTTTTATTAAGTGCTTCATCACAAAATGTATTCTAGTTTATAAGATGGCACTGTATTGAATACAGAAATACAGTATATGCTTCTTTTATTACACCCTGATGGAACTAGCAAAATCTTTAAAATGTTACCAATATTCAGATGGACTCACGGCATTCCTGTATATACAAAAAGAAAATCTTTGACAGAACAAAATGGTCATAGATAACCTATGATTAGGCATAGTTTTAGTCTTCCTAATATGCTCCACAATAACTAGTGATTTTACGTTTGGACAATGATCTTTCAAACAGGCATTTATAAAAGCAGAGGATAATTGAATTGAAAAATTGTGGACTTGCACTTACTGGTCCGTGTATATGACTCATGGCAGGTGCGAGCAATTTCAGCAGCTAGTTCCATTTGGTGTCCAGTCTTATCATCTGGTGCACCATCAGCCCCAAGAGCAAACATGCCTCCAGCAAAACATGTCAAGTGACCCATTTTGTGCTCCAGTAAGCCTCCTTTCCATTCTGCGATATAGGTGAGGCCACCGCTTGATTTTCTGATGAGATGCGTTTCAATAGCCTGTAGAATAGATTACAGTCATTATGATTCTTTGTATTGAAAGTGAAAATATTTTCTATGTAAATCTCCAAAAAGTATTACTGAACTGTCAAAACAGTCAAAGAGAATTGGTAAAGATTACTAAAGATCCATATCAATATAAAAATGAGTTTTACATTTTGATATAAATTGACAGAGTTTACAAGACAAGTAATGTACAAAAAGAGAAAAAAGCAACACATAAAAGGAAGTTAATTTTGGCCATGACTACAATGAAAACATCCTTTTCAAGGCAAAATTAATTAATTAAATGTTGTTTCCATACTGAAAGCATCTAGAAATCCCTACTGTATGTTGGCATGGAAATTAAAACATAAACTGCACCTTACACTGGACTCTAAAACACAATGACTCTATTGGGTCAATTCTGTCCTCAGCCTAACGTGTGACCCCAAGCAAGTCACTTAAGGTTTGTGCTCCAGCTCTAAAATATACATGACGACAGCTAAGTCTCTGCACTTGTGCTTTGCAATGGTGTTCACCAAAGAAAGGCACTATTAAAAATAAAGATATCTTGAAATCATTAATGCTTTGAAAGCAAACTGCAATAAATAGCAAAGTAACACAACCATCTTAAAACAATGTACATAACATACCACAACACAAAGGAACCTGCCATCTGGATGAACTGCAAAATTTATGTACAGACATTTAGTTTTAAGGAACTGTTTTGCAGTACAGGAAATTTATGTGTTAGAGACAAACTGAAATTTAATAAATTCTGTAAATGTCATACTAGTGACAGACTATGTTATCTGAATATATTATGAATTGAAAAAGTTCATGTGACCTATAGTATGGTTTACATGTAATTATGTAATATCAAAGAATGGCTTAAAGGCCACAACGAATGCATTCTATGCTATATTATATATTGAGTAAATTATGGTGATTAATCCTTTTTATTTACCACAATTTATATAAACACAGAATGACTCTAGTGTTCTTATTACATACTTCTTTCTTGCCTGTGTAATAAGGAGCGCTATATAGCGCCCGACCCGGCACAGAACGACACAGAGGCACGTATAAACTCAATGGACTTTATTTTCTTCTTCACCCGTGGGCGGACGTCTTCCCCGTGACCCACAGGTAATACACAGACCCAAAACACAAGTCCAACACAAAGCAACACACTCTTTCTCTCCCACCACTCCTCTACAAGCTTAGTCCTCCTTCCTCCCAACTCTGGCTCTCTGAGTGGTGGTGGCTGGCCCTTTTTATATCCCACCCGGAAGCGTTCCAGGTGCTTGGCCACCTGGTCCTAATTGCCCTTCCGGGTGTGGCTGAAGATATGACCAGCCAGGCTGCTGACTCAATGCTGCTCCCCCTGGTGGCCATCCGAGCCCCCAACCAGGCTGTGGAGGACTCCATCTCCCATGGAGCCATGCGCCGGGTTGGGGAATCATTGGTTGCCAGGGAGGCTGCCACGAAGCGTCCCGGGGGAGGTATTGAAGTGTCCATGGCTGCTCCCCCGGAACAGATGCAGCAGGGGCATCCCTGCCGGGCATGGGACCCGGCTGTCCTTTACACCTGTTTATGCGTACCCATTACTGAATGTGATGCTGCTGGCATATGGATGAATGGATAGAAATGTATAGTATTTACAGCTAAAGCTCTAAATCTGGTGACTAGCTGGCTTAATTAATGCTAGCTACCATGACATTCTGTTTGAAAATTAAAAACTGTACTCTGACTACAATTTAAATTTTACAAAAAAAAAAGAGAGAAAAAAAAATAAATAAAAAACTGAACAAATATAGCCAAAACAATCTTCACTGAATTGTGGCAATTGCCTCTGGTTTGAATGTAAATGAGGAAGAGAATATAAATAACCATACTTATCTCTGCATGTATTCGGTCTTACATTGGGGGATTATACATACACTTCATCAGAAGAATAAGTTATGCGGTGCATATACTGACTGTCTATTAAGGGCATCTGTGCTTCAGGAACAGAATTTACTTAAATGACTTATATTTATTTAATTATTTGCACATACATATTTTTTACAGCAATACATTTGGTGATTAACACAAACTCCAAGTACTTCAGGGCAAGGGGGGATATTTCTTATGAAATATGTTTTATGTATTCAAAACTTAAAAGCAATCAGCAATTAAGTACTAACATTTTTTAGAAATGTATATAATTGAAAGTAAAGCTCTGACAGGTGTATTTTAAACATCTCTTTCAGTCTTGGATAGCTTTGTAGTTTCTGTAATGTACTGAACAGATGTGAAAAGATACACTGATGACAAACAAGTGCGCTTTAGAATTGAACTATGGTTTTTACACAACCCTATTAGATGAATACTTGAGGCAGAATATGCATATTGATGTAGAGATTGTAATCTCAATAAAAAAAGATCACATTTTTCTTTTTTTTAATCATGGAGTAACTTAGAAGTGTTAAGTGCTGCTTAAATAAAAAAGTGGATGTCATCAGCTCTACCTACCTCATGTTCTTGACCTGCAGGTAAGAGAAATAAATTGCCAAAAGCAATCTGTTCATTGCAGTTAATGATGTACTGTATTACTATTAAAATCAAAGATTTAAGTTTGTTAGATAAAGGCAAAACAGTGTATTATAGTGTATGAAAATAATTACAAAAATATATTAAGATTGGTTACCACTGCTGCCTCATAGGTCCAGATTGCTGGGTTTCTGTCTGAGTAGAGTGTGTGGGTTTTGTAACTACATCCCAGTGATGTGCATTTTAAATGGTAAATCTGAATTACCCCAAGTAATAAATATAGTTTAAGTATAGGGGGTATATAACATTGGTTCCCAAACTTTTCTAGGCTTGGTATCCCTTTTCAGCTTCATAGACTCTCTGTGTACTGCATTATGAATGCCTTATTCACACAACTACCAATGATTGGCATGCAGTATATAGATCGTTACATGAAAATAAAAAGCATCATTTTTTTTTTTTTTTTTTTTTTAAATTTATTCTACTCACCATTAATGTGATGGGCGAGCTTGCTTCTTGGAGATAGCTTCTATAGGTTTGGTGAAATTCATGACAGTTTTAAGTCTTAAGCTGTTCTCAATAGACAGGTTTGTACTTTGATTTTAGCGGAGTAAGTGCTCTCACAAAGGCAGTGATTGGGAATGGCTGTAGGAACCTAACAGCCATGTTTGAATGCTCTAGATATTACCCAAAACTCCGCTAGTGGTTTATGATGATATACATTCTTTTAAGACACCAGTTGTGGAAATCTCAATAAAGTTCTCTTGCTGACTTGGTGGGAGATGCAACAGTTGTGCAACAGTAGAAAGGAATGCAAATCCAGTATTTTGCAGCATCAATCGCAGGAATGTACTTGTGAAACTGCACACCCAGATGAGTGAGATGCTCATTGATGTCTTGTTTGATACAGTACACTAGGTCAAGTTGGAATGCAGATAAGAATTTGTTCAGTGAAGGAAAAACCTGCGCATTGTTCTCATTCAGATATTGACACATAAAAACCACGGTTACCATCCACATTAAACATATTAGCAGTTAAACTGTGAGAGTCAATGGACGTTATGTATGAAAGGAGGAATGGATGATCATAAAGGAGTAATTTAACCTGCTCTCGTAATTTGAAATAACACTTCAGTGTGAAGTAGCAAACTTATATAATCACTTCCCACTTTGTTGTACAGAGCTGAAAATATTCTCAAATTCAGTGGCATTGCTTAAATAAAATTAACAACCATGACAGCACTGTTCAACACCTCTTAGACAAGCCAGCATGTGCTTTATAGCGAGTGCCTCTCTGTGTATGCTACAGAGGGTCTAAGTTGCATCAGGAGTAACTTGCCCATATACGAATTACTGCACAACTGTGGCTTCCAGAACTAGATTTCATACAATTAGTATAAATACAAACACATTTGGCCCAGGTAGGTCCATACACATTAACAATGGTGTCAAGCTTATCAAAAATATCTTCTGTCATTCGAGTTGGCAAAACTGGCAAAACAGAATGCCCTTTTTAATTGTACCTTCATTACAGTACCGGATATATAAAAGGAGTCGGGGCAAGTTCTCTGTCAGTAGACTCATTTCATAGTGAAGCAAAATAATCACTGTTCTAAATGTTCTGCA
This sequence comes from Erpetoichthys calabaricus, assembly GCF_900747795.2. NCBI lineage: Eukaryota > Metazoa > Chordata > Cladistia > Polypteriformes > Polypteridae > Erpetoichthys > Erpetoichthys calabaricus. The sequence continues at coordinate 217,865,486 of NC_041396.2, read as the reverse complement.
CTAACTGTGCTAGAACGTCATCTGCCATGTCATTGATATGTCGCAAGACTGTAATGTTTGATAATGGCACCATTTGTATTGCTCTTTTTGTATTTTCTCCAACCATTAAATCAGCCATGTCTGCATCACATAGAATTATTAATTCCTCAGCTATGTTATGAGGCTTACCAGATTTTGCAACTGAAAAACTAACCATGTATGATGTTTTGGGGGCCTTTTGGTTAATGTCTAAGAGTATGAAACATTGATTTTCTCAACAAAAGCCCAGATGATGCTTTTTCAAAATCCTTATGCTGTGGATGTCTTGTTTCTAGGTGTCTATTTGTGATGGCTTCATACTTTTACTGGAGAGCACCTCGCTGCACACAACATGCAACAAATTTCAAAGTAAGTTGTTATAGTAGTCTAATATTATTTGCATACAATTTGCAGCTGCGTGTCAGTTGCAATTTATTTCAATAATAAATTACACATATACAGCTGACTGACATCTTATCTTGTAATTTCAAAGTCCCCAAGATCGTGAAGTTTTTAAACTTCCCAAGATGTTTGGATTTCACAAACTTTAATACCTCATAGTTACATATTTTTGTTTTAAAAAGCACCTATTCTATGCTCAAAGTGCTTTAGAATAAAAATCCACACATCAACTGTTCATTTTTGCCAACAATCGAAGAACAAATTGAGCGACTTGCTTGTGGTCCAATTTAAACCCAATGGTCTATTTCAATAAGAAGTGATGAGTAGATAGTAAATAAATTCTAGTTAAACAACAAATAACTCATTTGGAGAAATTAGTTTTTTTGAAAATTTTATAACTGATGATTCTGAGTCCATCCATCCATCCATCCATTTTCCAACCCGCTGAATCCGATCACAGGATCACGGTACCAAATAAAAATGTACAGATTTGGTGAAATCATTACATCTTATATCAATTCTAAATCATCTAGTTATTACTTTCCTTCTGACTACAAGCCTAGCTGAGATGTAATCAAGTCTAATTTATCTCCATGTGGTTATTATACATAGCAATATTTTTTACACTACGTAAATTTAATTATTCAAGCATTCTATCCATGACTTATTATAATCTTTGCCACACAAACATAAAATTAAAAAAAAGCCAATAAAACAAAGGCACAGCAAATTGTGGTACTACATAAATCACAGACAAGCCCAGGTCAGGAGGTAGCAACCTGGTGTTCTGTGTTTACTTTGAATGCTTTTTCATTGTCTGCATGAGTTTACACTGGAACTCTGGTTTGATCAAGCAATTGAACATTATGCAATAAGGTTTGCTGTTGACTTTAAAATGGCCCAGTGTGTGTGTGCATTATTGTAATCTGAAACAGAGTGGTCTTCAATGCATAGTTGACTTCGTAATTTACCCACCAAAACTCTAAAATTGGAGTTTTAGTTAAATGGATGAAATAAAAAAAAAATTGGATGATAGCTAAATTTGAATATTCATATACTTTTTAAAAATACTGCCATAATGATATACAGTAATGAAAAAAATACTTGCTAGTTAATATTTGCATCAAATTAAAAGTTTATTTGAAAAATGATAACTAATCTAGGCTTGGAGAATATTAAGCTCCCCAATGTAATCTGACTAACAAGCAATTTCAAGAAGAAGTCTTAAGGAGCAATAACATCAAAGTAATGACTTTGGAATTAAAGAAGAGAAAACAAAAAATTCACTTAAATAAGACTTCTCCAAAGGGATACAGGAGATTAAAATGTGAATATGTAGACCATGGTTTTAACATATTTACACACTTATTTAGTGAATTGTTTCAAAATTTCACCAAACAGCTCCATGCAATTTAAAGGAGATGCTGAATTAATTTTAATTGGTTCAGATACAAAAATTAAGATATGTGCTGTTTTAATTACAAAAACAATACAGAATTCATGAATCATTTCTGTTTCATTTCCTGAAATCAGTTTTCCTAGTATAGGGTCACAGATAGCGCTGATTTCAAAATATGACTCTGAGCAGGCTGCCAGGCTACCACAGACACATAATACTTTCTTACTGCATAATTAATAATTAAATGAAAGCTGAAATTTGTGATTAAATAAATAATCCTCAAAATTGGTCTGATGTCTTCTTTAAGCTGAATCGCACAAGACAAAAAAAAAGAAAAAACAATTTCATCTCTATAAAAGAAGTCTTATTTCTATTGCTGATATTGCTGCTGATTGACAATTCTTATCATTGAATAATATTTAGGAGATATTAGTTTTTATTATGCACAAGGAATGTTTAAGAGTAAATATTCCAATGTTTGAACTAACACTATGATTAGCTGATGTTTCATGATCTTTTAAGAGTTAAAAAAAAACAAAAACAAACAGGCAAAAAACAAAATGAAAAACAAAAAAGTATAAACTTTAGGCTAGTTATTTTTTAAAATGCAATACAGTGTAAGAGTTATCATCTACAGTATATTAAGTATTTTATTCTGTGAGAAGTTTAATCTTCTCCAAAATTACAGGCCACTCACAGCATTCGTAGCTGCAAGTTTATATACTCTAAATTAATAAAATTAGTTATTCACACAGGTAGGTTATACTCAATTAAATATGTAATTTCCAAAAACTGTAAATTGATAAACAGGTGTGTGTGAGTGTAACTGGCACCACATGGAGGGCTGATTCCTGAATTAAGCAGGATAAGAATGTTGTGTTATGTAAAGCCAAAACTTTTTGCCAAGCTATACTGATGATTTCACCTGCTCCATGTAGCTTCTCTACAAGACTCTCAATTGAATGTCTGCACACCATTCTCCTGGGCTGGGTTTGGATGGGCTCAGCCTCATTTAGCAATTTCATCTTGTATGTGCATATGCCTTTCAATCTCTGGAATATCATGATGTAGCTCACGGTAGATTTGAAATGAAGACTGCGCACCAGAGATGAGGTGGGAACACTTTGAAAAATTTACCTTCAAAGTGACATTCCATGTTAGCTCCTGTAACCTCCTGTTTAGAAAGCATTGCTTTAAAAGTAAGTAATTTTGGGAATGTTTTGGATGCGATCTCTTGTTTTACCTTGTCCTACTGCACTAATGAATACTGACCTGTATAGTGTTGCACTTTTTGGGGCAGGACGGCTTAGTGATTAGATGGCCTAGTCTGTTAGACATTTGTGTTACATGAAGGCAGAAGGGAGGCTCCTTAAAATCTCAGCAATAATAGATTGTATAAGGAAGCAAACTAGCACCAAATGCATAAACACTAATCCAGATAATTTTAGCATGAAAGACCACAATAGACTACTTTAGTTGTACTCAGAGGAGCTGGAATTAACAATATTTGAACTTTGGAGATTTACTCACAGATGTTACATACAGGACAATGCTGTGAGGCATTGTTTTAAACCTATGTATTTTGTTTATTTTCCGATTTTATGTCATAATTCACATAATAAATTTAGGAAAGAATGATGTCTATAACCCAAACTCTAGACAGGAATAAATCCCACCTCCTCTGAAGGGAATTAGAGATAACACACAAACACTCGAGACTAGATAAGTGTTTTGCATATTCTTTTATGATCAAGATTTTTAGGTAGATCTGTAAATCAGCAGATTAGTTAGCCAGTTGTCTGTGTGTAAAATCGCATGGACCCCTCCAAGGGAGAGAGACTGCACTCACCTGGATGCTAAAGATGCTAGTCAAGCAATCTGCACAGTTTACATTTAACTCAAACTTAGGTTAGCGATTCTGGACATTATACTTATACATTTGCACAGTAAAAAATAATAAAAAATCCTAGCTGCACTAGGGCAACTGTTATTTAAATACACAGTGCAATACTTTTGAAGCACAGGTACACCAGCTGAGTGCCACACGACCCATGCAACATTGTTATAAACACTTACTGATTTGCAGAGGCCCCCACCACTTTAAAAAAAAAAAAAAAAGTACAAAATTATAATTCTGTAGTGGAGGATGATTCCAACAAATGTGACTCATAAGGGTTTAAAGCTCTTCTTGTGGCTCCTAAATATCATGAGGAATACGAGTCAGCTATTAAAACCGTGACAGAGAGAGAATGGCAAATGTAGCAGAAAAGCAGGTAAGAGGCATGCAGGTTGAAAGTGTTTTATTATTTTGAAGGTGTCCAATGGGCTGCAACAGAGTACAGTTAATATCACAACATTCAGAATTAAAATCCTGTCGGCACCTGTTCACTCACCCAGAAAACCGACTCCTGTATGGCTTACGGGATGTACACATTATCAAGTTATGGTCCACACTATCTGTCTACTTTTTTTCTCCTTTACAGATATAGAAATATTTTAACAGATGGACTGAATATTTTTAATTACAGCTCATTGTTTTAGATATTATTTGTCATTACCATCTTACTCTTCTTTATTTATTTATCTGGTTTAGTACAGTGCCATATACTGTTTATTATTATTATACAGAGAGCCACGTAAGATCGAGATTGTAGAACACAGTGTGCTGGCTCTTTAAAACACTGTAATGAAAGGAAAATCAGAATTATAAGTTACTTTTCACTTGCTTCAATGAGAAAGTCTTAGCATTACAGTCAGAATCAGATTCAAAATGATAATTTCAGTGCACAGAAAAACAGCACCACGTACACTTGTGGGGTTATGTTAAAAAAAAAAAAAACACATTGTAAAGAGGTCTAGCTGTAAATTTTACTAATAAAGATAACAAGCTAACCATTCAATACTATAAAATGGCTAATTTTGAAAGTGAAATGCAAAATCTGATCTAAAAAATACTGCCACTGTGCACAGTATGTCTGGAGTAACTCAATCCCAAAACTGGTGAGGGTAAAACAAACAATCGTATTTTTACAATTGAATGTCAGCTATTGCCTTCGAATAAGACCTTTTAAAAATAAATTTGAATTATATAAGAATAGCGACGTTCGATATGATAGCTCTAGTATGGTCTTATTTTTACTTTGTTTAGTTAATTTGCTATTATTCCATTTTAATACAGTAAATACTGTTTTGCTTTTAAATTTCTATACTTTGTATACCATGAGTGATAGAAATAATAAAGTAAATACAGGGAACCTGTTGTGGACAGATTGACACTTTCTTTTTCACGTGATTAGCAGGCAAAGTGGAGAGTCCTCTAGCTGAGAGCAGCATGGATGGGAGTAATGCATCATTCTTTGGCAAGTGGCATTAAACAAGGTGTATCAGCCTCCACATGTTTAAATTATTCTTGGAGACCAAGGAATATGAGGCTTTAGTGACTGTTCATGTCAAAGCTAGTAAGCCCCTATGTAGAGTACTGAGTAGCTATCAGTTGTGCAGGCATCACTCATAATCAGCACTTAAGTAGATAGGGTCTGTGTGTGTGTGTTTTAAGCATAATGTGTGAGAGTAGGTCAATCCATAATGAACTTGGTGAGTCCCACAAAGCCCATCATAATGCACTGGCCTCCTGGAAGTCAAAAAGATCCACACCTTTAGTTTATGCTGGGTTATCGACCTCCTAGTGTCCTTGAAGAATGTGATAGGCTTTGTCCCAGAGCAGCAGTTCACTTCTCACTCTCCCACTGTAAGTTAATCCTGAGCACACCTTATACTGTATTTAGAGAACCAACTGCCCTCTACTGATCCTCATCTGCCTGCACTGGCATGATAAGTTCTTATTGAGACTGACAATGTGCTGTGGTTTGCTGAGTGAGGCGTCATTTGAAATACTGTCTTGGTGGCAATTTTGCCTTTGGCGATATCTTGTCAGAAGGTCAAATCTCTGTACAGTAATCCCTCCTCCATCGCGGGGGTTGCGTTCCAGAGCCACCGCGAAATAAGAAAATCCACGAAGTAGAAACCATATGTTTATATGGTTATTTTTATATTGTCATGCTTGGGTCACAGATTTGCGCAGAAACACAGGAGGTTGTAGAGAGACAGGAACGTTATTCAAGCACTGCAAACAAACATGTGTCTCTTTTTCAAAAGTTTAAACTGTGCTCCATGATAAGACAGAGATGACAGTTCCGTCTCACAATTAAAAGAATGCAAACATATCTTCCTCTTCAAAGGAGTCAGGAGCAGAGACTATCATAAAGGCAGAAGAAAATCAAAGGGCAGTTTGGCTTTTAAGTATGCGAAGCACCGCGGCACAAAGCTGTTGAAGGCGGCAGCTCACACCCCCTCCGTCAAGAGCACAGAAAGAGAGAGTGAGACAGAGAAAAACAAGCAAGCAAAAATCAATACGTGCCCTTCGAGCTTTTAAGTATGCGAAGCACTGTGCAGCTTGTCGTTTCTGGAAGCAGCTGCACAAAAGATAGCAACGTGAAGATAATCTTTCAGCATTTTTAGACTAGCGTCCGTATCGTCTAGGTGTGCGAACAGCCCCCCTGCTCAATCCCCCTACGTCAGGATCAGAGAAAGTCAGCGCAAGAGAAAGAGAAATGTAAGCTGGGTAGCTTCTCAGCCATCTGCCAATAGCGTCCCTTGTATGAAATCAACTGGGCAAACCAACTGAGGAAGCATGTACCAGAAATTAAAAGACCCATTGTCCGCAGAAACCCGCGAAGCAGCGAAAAATCCGCGATATATATTTAAATATGCTTACATATAAAATCTGCGATGGAGTGAAGCCGCGAAAGGCGAAGCGCGATATAGCGAGGGATTACTGTAGTGGATATTACAAGCTACATTCCATTAAAGATACTTGATAGACATGGAAGTTTTAGAATTTACTTAACCTTCTGGGGATTAGATAAAATATGTTGTTGTAAATGTATAATCATATCTTTACACATTTATAAAAAAATTATTTAAATGCATATTTTTATCTACTCCTTTTATACTGTATATGTTTTCTGTAAAAACTAAGATTTTAAATGTAAAGTCAATGTATTTGGATCAAGTTACTGAAATATATTATACAATTAATAACATTAGGGTGTGATTTTGAGCTGTGAGTTTTATAATTCTAATAGAGAGTAGGTTAATCTCCAATGTTATCGTTGCCATGAAACCTACTAACCTACTTAGAGTGGCACTTATTTTAAAAGTGTGTTGAGGCACATCCTTTAATGAAATTTTTATTCTATGAACACAGTAGGAAAGAAACAGGCAACTGTTGGCACCTTATAACACAGATAGAAAAAGAGTCAGCAGAAAATCTGACTGGGGTCGAAAACTTTAACATGAAAAAAGGAAAATTTTAAATTTAAATCAGGTAAAATTACTCTTAAAAGCTTTACTCTCTAAACACAGAAACAGAACCAAGTGAGTTCTACTGATTATCAGGTTTACAAATTTTGTCAATATATTAAACAAGCAACCCTGACAAATCAGTTCTCTTTAAATGTTATTTTATCTGTGATTTAACTTTTTGTCCAAATCCCTTAAATGCACTGTTTCTATAGTGCTCATTAAAACATGTTTTGTGTCTTTTGAATTCCTCCATCAGACTTTAAATGTAAAACTGTAAACACAAGAGTTGGGAATCTTTGCCAGCTGAGGGACTGGAGGTGATAAGCATTAACCAGAACTTAGTATGATAATGTTTATTATGATACAATTAATCAGTTAGAATCACAACTAACACAAGCTTGCTATCACTTTGCCATTTAACTCAATTAAAAAGTCCTACTGTCTTTTTGATAACTTTTAAATTAAAAAAAGACTGCAAACTACTGATTAGCAACTTAAAAAGTGTCAATCATAAACAAATCATTCACCTACAGCATGAGGTTCAAAACTTTGCTGACTGGTTGTCTTACTGCATAGGTGGCAGAAAATCAAGGGTGATGTGTGCTGTTAGTCTAGAATCCTGACTGGTTGTCATTTCAACAACAGGTCTGAACAGCTACTGTTTTTCACTAGTTTCATACTTTATTAGATTATGTAAAATTAGTGCATATACTGTACTGTATGTTACATTTGTAATAACATACATATGTGACTTATGCAGCCTTTCAGTTGCCTATCCGCTGATCACCATTACCAGGTCACTGGCCATTAATGGATAAAGTTTTCATGCTAAATTCTTCTGTCAGTCTGAATGACTATACTGGAATAACTAGCAGACAAAAACTATATGGAGTCCTACAGTCCCACCTTATGGACTGACTTATCTGAATATGGACACCACCCCGACTGTTGCTAGGTTTTCTGGAGTGTGCTTGCAGACTCCCTGAGATCTGTGAATGTGGGTCATCATATGTGAATAACAATTCATCATCAGTGATCAAGTTCTAGGAGGCAGAAGTTGAAACAAGATGGCATGCCAATGTTTTGTTAAAGTATTCCCCTGACATGAACTGATGTCCCATATATACATATTTTTCTCTAAGCTGGCAGAACAGACTCTAAAAACTTTTAAAGTAGGAAATATCAAAGCAAAAGGTACTGTGAATAAACAAAAGTCCTCTGTGAATGAAAAATAATATAAGAAATGAATCAAGAAATGCCAGTTGTATAAGGCATATCAGAAAATTGCATCAGTGTTAAACAATAAAGAGTTGCCCTCTACCCCCAAACCCTTGTTACGGCTATAACAGTCTCCACTCTCCAGGAACAGCTTTTGATTTTATAGTGAGTCGGTAAGAATTTGTGCCTATTCAGGCAAAACCGCACTTATGAGGTCAGGCACTGATTACAATTGACGCTCCAATTTATTACAAAGGTGTTCAGCTGGGTTGAGGTCAGGGATGTATACACTCCACTTGAGTTCCTCCACACCAAACTTGTCAAACCACGTCTTTATGAACCGGATTTGAACAAAGGGGCACAGTCAAGCTGGAACAGAATAGGGTCTTCCTGAAACTGTTGCTACAAAGTCAGAAGTGCACAATTGTCTAAAACGTCTTTGTATGCTGTAGCATTAACTGTACCCTTCACTGAAACCAAGATATCTAGCCCAAACACTGAAAGACCACCCCAGATTGTTATTCTCCTCCACCAGAAGGTAGCATTCTCCAGGCATTCGTTTATCACAGTACAAGATACTGAAGTGTGATTCATCATTCTAGAGAACACATTGCCACTACTGCAGAGTCCAATAGCAACAAGCTTTACACCAGTCCAATCAAAGCTTGGCATAGCACACAATCTTAGGCTTACATGCAGCTACTCAGCAATGGAAACCCATTTTATGAAGCTACTTGTGCACAGTTCTTGTGCTTATGTTGCTTCCAAAGACAGTTTGGAACTCTATTATGAGTGATGCAACAAAGGGTAGGAGATTTTTTGTTGTTGCTTCTGCACCACTCGGAGTATTTATATCACTGTATCTGAGTGGGGAATCACAGCAGCAGCTGATCGGAAAGAGAATTATCGGTATACAGTTTCAAGCACACACTACCTCAGCCACGGCAAAACGCATCAAAGCCTTTCCTGTTTGGACCTCGCATTTCAGAAACAGTTTCATCCCAAGAACTATAAACACGCTCAATCAGTCCATCAAGTGCTCCTTGTAGAACTGTTTGTACTTATAAGTACAATTACCCCACTGTAAACTTGCACTACAGTTATAAAATTGCACAACCTGCGCCACTTTATAAAGCGCGTATGATGATGATATCATTTTTAAGATGAAATGCAGCAAAATATGTTGCTTATAGTATACAGATAAAACTTTAACTTCATTTAAATAATCAGTATTGTTAATAATTAAACATGTGAGGACACGGTGCCACAGCGCTAGCTAGTTCACGGATAGCTCCTGCCTTGCGCTGCATTATTGCTGGTGCTGACGCGACACTGGAAGGATAGATGGATAGAATAATTAAACATGTACTACGAAGATATTTCAATGTTCCTTAAACGTTTTGAAGAATCTGCGTTCTAAGCTTACAGATGGCTTAACGTCTATTACAGAGCTGATTGTGTGGCGATTGGGTATTTGGAGAAAGAAAAGTAAGGACAGGAATTGGAGGTTAGTAAGTTTGAAAGAGACAGTACTTCTGTAATAAACTATTTCATTGAAGGTCGCGCATGGCGCAGCAAGCCTCTTGCGTGAGATATGAACAATCACTGCGCCACCGTGTTCCCATGTTTAATAACATGCTTTCATTCCTATCATCATGAAAAAGATATCACGTATATATCTCAGTATTTTAATTATTCAGAGAGCTGTAATATCATGAATGTAATGGATTCTGTGTCCTGTCAGAGAAAGAGAAAGAACAGAAGCACGTAGTGATTCACACACATAGAGCACATAGAAGATCAAACACAGAACAAAACATTTAACGTCCTACTTTAGTTACGATGGGATTTGAGAAACTAGTAAAATAAACAATTTTAAGATGAAGTTTATGATGTTCTACTTTAATGACAAAATAAACTACATGATTAAAGTGGAAATTTCGAGACTAAAGTTGACATTTCGTGCTTTTTTTCCCACTGTGTGCCTATTTTTTTTCTCTGTACCCTAATAAGCTTTCATATGACACTCAGACGGTCCGCTACGGGTCGCCTTTTCACGCCGACATTGATATGTGACAACTTCTTTTTTATTTTTATTTTTAGACTTTGTGAACTTGAGCTTTCGAGTTTCTCCGACACTATTTCAATCGATCAATTTTCTTTTGTTGATTATACCACTGTTTAAACCAACAAATAGTAAGTTTTTCCTTTGCCTCCACTTGATATTCGCTGAAATTCTTATATTTTCCCCTGTGCTTTTCCCATTGTCTTTTCACAGAAGGCTATTTATATCAATTTGCATATTCAAAGAGGCATGATTCTGGGAGGAGTTGGGGCGGGACAGAAGGCACGTGCACGTGCGTTACTTTTCACGCTGATCGGGATTTATGTAGTGGAAGAACGTTAAAGTTTGCGTACGCACAGATTCTTGCATCTGGACTGTTCTGTGCGTACGCACATTCCTGCTTTTGTGCTTACGCCATGTTATAGTGTGAGTTCTACGCACAACGTTATACATGAGGCCCCTGTACTCAATAACTTGAAGGGGTGTCCTCATACTTTTGGTCATATAGTGTACATTGCAAAGGCCATATTTCCACACATCCACACTTACTCTTTCAGGGCCAAATCAACCTAACCTGCATGTCTTTGGGATGTGAAACCAAAGAACCTTGGGAAAAGGGACACACAAGATGAAATTATTCCACACCAAAAGCGTTGAAGGATTTAAACCCTTGTCTTTGGAGTTCTAAGTACCAATTAAAAATAAAATTAGGAATGTCAAAACAAACATACAGAAAAACATTACTAATCACATAAAACACAATCTGAAATGTATTTGTCACTATTTAAGGCCAGCAGTGAAATAAAATTTACAGAAAACAGTAAATTTTCTGGAATTTTTTTGAAGGGGTCACCTGTGAAGAGATCAGTAACATGCAAGTGTCAGCTGGTAATTTTAAGGAAGTATTAAATGCAATGCAGATTACAAAAAACAAAACGCTTCCAATAAATCACTTAAGTCTGCCCACATGTAACAAGGATGCCCAGAGAAGCTAGTGATTAAATAAAATAAGTCATTAACATTGATTTCTCAGAAATTGCTGCATATTGGGTAAATTCCTACAAAGTGGAAGGAGAAATAATGTCCATTTACAAAAAGAAAGATGGCCAAGCTATCCTTGCTAACTTTTCCATTACAAGCAAATGAATCGAGTCAATTAAAAAACACAATACAGTATGTGAATCAGCTATGCAGGATATTTGTGTTATTGACTAGTTCAGTCACCAAAGGTTATGCGTCACTAGGGTAGCAGGGTTTTTTATGAAGTCAGTAAATCTAGTTGATAAATGAGGAGCACATGACATTATTTATTACAGGCTTCAAAACTATTTGATAAGGTTAACCAGACAGTCTAGTTACTTGACCACAAGAGGACAGGATTCAGGGAATTAGCTTGAGTAAAGAGAATAAAGGGTTACAGAGCAAAGAATGTCTTCTAAAATGGGGTCCTGTAGTAGCTGATACTGTTTAACTGTTTAACACGCTGGTGTTAGCTGGTAATTTAAAGAAATATTAAATGCAATTTAGATTACAAAAAAATGAATAATTGCTTTTTTGTAATCTGCATCATTACAAATAAAAACATGATTAAGAATAATTAAGCTAAAAATTACTGCAGACATAAATATAGTTGAATATACACGGTATGAAGTCTGTAAATTCACAACACGAGTACCTCAATAAAATGTATAAATGGGCACATATTGTATGTGCTGGATAAATGTAATGTAAATAAGTGTAAAGCCTTACATATTGAGTGTAAAAGCACTAAATGTAAATACAAAATGGGGTGTATGAAGCTAGAGAATTACAGCAGAACAGCCTAATCACCTTGCTATAGGAAAACTGAGTTTGAAACATGGTGTATCAATGTATTTTTACATATTATTTATATGTACTTTATATAAACTGTGATCTTGACCTGACCCTCAGTCAAATTTGCAATCAATTTGCTAGTTTGATTATAGTAATTAGAACTAAATGAAAATGGTCTCTTTCCTCCTGCTGGGCAGAAGCTTATGGATAGCAGAGACAAATGACATGGGTCCTCTGGATTGGACAGTGCTGGGCTTTGATTTCATGGCATCAGTGATGCCGGTGGCAGCTGTGCACTTCTTATTATATAAATTGTTTATTAAACTCCCATAATCAAAGAATGTGACATGCCAACTAGTACTAGCAGTGTCTAATTTGCCTTAGGCCCTGCCTGCCCCCTTACAAATGGTACAGCCTGAGGGTGTTATTTTGTTGCTAACAAATATTACAGCACCTGCTAACAAATTATTCAAAGGTGTCATCTTGAAATTATACTAGGCTTTCTAACTAAGGGTACAGGGATGATACAAATCACTCTTCTACTTAAGCAAGAGAGAAATTACTTGTCAGACTTGCAATAAATTCAGTCTGCTACCTGAGTAAATCCCTTTATATATATCACAGCTATTTTCAAATACATACTGTTTAAATATCTTGTGATGGGGTGGGTCGCTCCACACTGCTGAGCCCTTCCAGGAGTCTCTTGGACCCGCCACCGCTGATAACGTACCCAAGGGATAAGCCCAGCAGATAAGGGCACACATGCAGCAGCAAATGGTAGGTGTGAAAGTGATTAGTGCTTTTGTTAAAAACCAACAAAACAAAGTGCCCAAATAAAACAGTACAGTGATCCATCCATTATAAATAAATAATCCATAAAAAGTCAGTGATAGTGGAAGTTAAAAAAAAAATCTGTTAAAACAAGGTTAAAATCCTAGGTAGGAGTATTCTATTTAAAATCACAGTCCCTGTTGCTTCCCTTTTAAAATGGATGTCTTGCAGGATCTTCCATGGGTGTGGGTCCTTGCTGTCCCATGGCTCCCAATCCGAACCCAGGCTCAGGTCCCTACTGTTTATGGTTCCAAAAGGGCTCCCCATCTGAGCCACGTCAACTCCCACTGCCTATCCAACTTAAGCAGTGAGTCGCACCATCCAACACTGCATTACTCAGGCTCCCTCAAAAGCTCAGCCAGAGTGATTCACTTCAGCAGACCCCAAGTGTAGGCCACATGCTCCCCTGAGGGCTCTCTTCACGGCTACCTGCTTCCTCTCTCTAGCTCACTCGCACCAGCACTCTCCCGTCTTCCTGCCTGCTTCTCTCTCTCTAACCTCCATTCTTTCTTTCTTCTTCCTTCCATTTTTTCTCTCTGTTTCTCTCCCTTCTGTCCTTTTAACTCTGCTCCCTAATTGACTACGGGTGCAAGAAGCCCTTCCCTCCGTGGTATCATTGAGGTGGCTGACTGATATGTGAGCCTCTGCATGTGAATGCAGCGAGGTCAGCCATTTCCCCAATTAACCTGAGAGCGAAACGCACTCATGCACTCTCACACCTGCTTGATTTCTGCACCTTCTTGGAACGCGATTATTTATTTAAAATTAGCCACCTATTGCTAAGTCGTGGACCTGGTATACCACATACCTCTTGAGCACCAATGGAAGTTAGAGACCATAAGAAAGCATAAGGTTATAATGTAATGTTTATAATACTTGCAACACTAGAGCAGAATGCATTTGAATACAAATGTATTTACCCATCATCCATTTGGACTGCAAAGGACATACAGTGGTGTGAAAAACTATTTGCCCCCCTTCCTGATTTCTTATTCTTTTGCATGTTTGTCACACAAAATGTTTCTGATCATCAAACACATTTAACCATTAGTCAAATATAACACAAGTAAACACAAAATGCAGTTTGTAAATGGTGGTTTTTATTATTTAGGGAGAAAAAAAAAATCCAAACCTAGATGGCCCTGTGTGAAAAAGTAATTGCCCCCTGAACCTAATAACTGGTTGGGCCACCCTTAGCAGCAATAACTGCAATCAAGCGTTTGCGATAACTTGCAATGAGTCTTTTACAGCGCTCTGGAGGAATTTTGGCCCACTCATCTTTGCAAAATTGTTGTAATTCAGCTTTATTTGAGGGTTTTCTAGCATGAACCGCCTTTTTAAGGTCATGCCATAGCATCTCAATTGGATTCAGGTCAGGACTTTGACTAGGCCACTCCAAAGTCTTCATTTTGTTTTTCTTCAGCCATTCTGAGGTGGATTTGCTGGTGTGTTTTGGGTCATTGTCCTGTTGCAGCACCCAAGATCGCTTCAGCTTGAGTTGACGAACAGATGGCCGGACATTCTCCTTCAGGATTTTTTGGTAGACAGTAGAATTCATGGTTCCATCTATCACAGCAAGCCTTCCAGGTCCTGAAGCAGCAAAACAACCCCAGACCATCACACTACCACCACCATATTTTACTGTTGGTATGATGTTCTTTTTCTGAAATGCTGTGTTCCTTTTACGCCAGATGTAACGGGACATTTGCCTTCCAAAAAGTTCAACTTTTGAATCATCAGTCCACAAGGTATTTTCCCAAAAGTCTTGGCAATCATTGAGATGTTTCTTAGCAAAATTGAGACGAGCCCTAATGTTCTTTTTGCTTAACAGTGGTTTGCGTCTTGGAAATCTGCCATGCAGGCTGTTTTTGCCCAGTCTCTTTCTTATGGTGGAGTCGTGAACACTGACCTTAATTGAGGCAAGTGAGGCCTGCAGTTCTTTAGACGTTGTCCTGGGGTCTTTTGTGACCTCTCGGATGAGTCGTCTCTGCGCTCTTGGGGTAATTTTGGTCGGCCGGCCACTCCTGGGAAGGTTCACCACTGTTCCATGTTTTTGCCATTTGTGGATAATGGCTCTCACTGTGGTTCGCTGGAGTCCCAAAGCTTTAGAAATGGCTTTATTACCTTTACCAGACTGATAGATCTCAATTACTTCTGTTCTCATTTGTTCCTGAATTTCTTTGGATCTTGGCATGATGTCTAGCTTTTGAGGTGCTTTTGGTCTACTTCTCTGTGTCAGGCAGCTCCTATTTAAGTGATTTCTTGATTGAAACAGGTGTGGCAGTAATCAGGCCTGGGGGTGGCTACGGAAATTGAACTCAGGTGTGATACACCACAGTTAGGTTATTTTTTAACAAGGGGGCAATTACTTTTTCACACAGGGCCATGTAGGTTTGGATTTTTTTTCTCCCTAAATAATAAACACCATCATTTAAAAACTGCATTTTGTGTTTACTTGTGTTATATTTGACTAATGGTTAAATGTGTTTGATGATCAGAAACATTTTGTGTGACAAACATGCAAAAGAATAAGAAATCAGGAAGGGGGCAAATAGTTTTTCACACCACTGTATGCAAAGATGGAAAGAGCAAGATCTCCTCGGCAAGAAGAAGGAGGATCATGTGTGCCTCAGTGAGCCATAGACCTAAGATGTCAGTAGCCTTGTGTTAACAGCAAAGGTAACCTTGACAAATTGGTTTAAGTGGTTAAAAGACACAAACTATGATCCCCCAGAATATGGATACTGGTATGTGGGCTCCATGCCCAAAAGATAAAGGGAGGGGGGTTATTTGGATATACACACACATAATAATAATAATAATAATTCATTACATTTATATAGCGCTTTTCTCAGTACTCACATACTCACATATATACATACTACAAAGCATCTACAGCAAGTATACATTATTTATACAGTGCCAACAAAAAGTATTCACCTCTTGGAAGTGCTCACATTTTATTGTTACACAGTATTGAATCACAATGGATTTGATTGAAATTGATAAACAGAAAAACACTCTTTTATGTCACAGTGAAAACAGATCTCTGAGAAGTTATCTACATTAATTACAAATATATAACAAAACAAAGACAGATATTATTCACATATAACGGGACTAAGAATGTGTTTTTTTATTCAGAGACAACAATCAAGTCAACAGAAAATGCAAAAGAAAGATGTGGGGGCTGTGGTAAAGCAGCTAGTCCTGGCACCTGTGCGAATTTAAAATTTGATCATGGTGGCTACAGCAGTTAGCATGAAGTTGAGGTACCATTTCCTGCAAGAGACTGTCACATCTTGGCATTATTGTTAAACACAAATGTTTTGTTTCGCAGTGTGGCATGTCATCTTCTTTTCACTTTTCCTACTGGGTAAAAACCAGCTGCCAAGTTCCATTCTGACTATAGGAATAGTAGGTGTGGTGTACTGCACAGATAAATGTGTGCAGACACTGGAGATGTAATTTAATGCCAGGTTTAAATGTAATTTGACAAAATTATATATGGATACAATCTCTATATGAAATGTATATTAATGGGGATCTTTGAGAAAACTAACAGTCATTGCGGCTCATTTATGACAAGTTTTGAATATTAATGAAGCAGGTCGCTTTATAAAGGTCCAAATGTTGGATCTGTAATGGGCCTTGAGTTTTATACCCATGATCGAGGCCAAAAATGATATATGTGCAAATTATTTAGTAAGTCAGATATTTTGTGTGCAGTGCTTTACACATGCAAGCCTTTTCATGGTAGTATATAATGGTGATGACAACTGTCAAATTAAAACAAAAAAATATATATTGGTATTCCCCAGTTATCAAACATACAAGCAGTAATATATATATACTGTAGTTAGCACCACAAGAATGTAAACACATATAAATCAAATTCTAGTAATAAGAAGGAGGAGGGAAGGTCTCAAACTAGGAATAAATATGTGAGTCACATGCCTGCAAATACTGAATTAGCTATGTATTTAAATTCCTGGTAAAATGGATAGCTTTTAAGGTGCAATTAAACAGTGAAAAATCAAATAAACATCCTTTGGATGTGTGTTCATAGTGAATCCCATTCAAAGTGCAGATCTGTAACACAACTTTAAGAAGACACATTCTGTGTATTTTCTGTTGTGCACATCAAGTTCAGGGTCATGAATAATTGGTGTCTACTTCATAAGTACTGGGTGCAAAGTTTGCATGTACATTTTACAGTAGGATCACAGACAGTTTATTTCATACTGCCTAAAAACTTACTAACATCATTTTCATCAGCTATCTTATATAAATGGGTAATTTTGCTTCTAAATGTCTCATATTCCAGAGCCTGTTATGCAGAATGTTCAATTAATTTCTACATAGTAAGGCAGGCTAAAGACTGTATGGTAAAGCAGACAGGCTTGTCAGTTATATCAGAAAGCTATTTAAAACCTGATCTAACTGGGGAATGTGATCTAGGAATTACACTTCAAGCAAAATGAAGGAAACAAACACAGAATAAATTAAAAGAGTCTTAGATGTTCAGGGAATACATTACCTATAAGCTCATTTGAAAACTAAGATATTGGTTAATGACACAAAACAATCATTTGCTTATTGCAGTAAAGCAAAGTAGAATGTAAATATGTGGTTTGAATCGTGCCACCCAGCAATTATTGAGCTAACCAGAAAGAAAATGGTGATCTAGCCATAGCCATAGAAGATAATCCATTGTTGTGAAGTTTATGAGGAATGCAGAGATGGCATACTTTTGAAAACTTTACAAGTAATAATCTCTGCACACTACACTACACATTTAAACTATTCAATAATGAAATAAAATCAGCCTTTTAGTGAAGCCTCCATACACAGTAACTTCTGGTTGACAGGATTTATATGTTGAAGCTCAGTAAGTGATAATAAACGTAAAGAAAAAACACAGAATGACAGATGTCTGCTTTTATAACAATAGTCATTTTGAACGTCTTATCATTGCTTTCTACGTGGCCTCAGAGCTGAGATTTATAATCCCCTCTCTGCAGTACATCTTAACTGTACAGCTGTAGTAAAAAGTCAGTCATGATAATTATCTTCCTAACTGGTCATTCAAGAACCTTACAAATATTACTTAAGATTTTCACAATATTAGCAGTAATATCTAAATAGATCACACATAAACCATTTTCCTCATGTTACCCTAAACTAGAAAAGAGTGATTGAAAATACTGCAATACCTCACTATAAAATGAATACTTTTAACCATATGCCACCACTTTTTATATATAAGCGATAGGATCTTTTCGTATAGATTAGGCTGGTGTAGCACATCTCTAGGGATTATTTCTAATCCCACTGTGATTACTTTCTAGTCCCTGTTACAAAACATCTAAATTGCTTTAAGATTTTCAGTAACAAAGGGGAATGTTGAATAGAAGAAAAAAAAAGTCAAGTAAATAAAACAAGAGAAGAATAGTATAATTGACTCTTTAGTCTGGTAAATAAATAAATATTATTCCTTCATTCTCTTTGAAAAAGTTGACCAAATTAATATTTGCAAGACATGATGACAGTTTACTTTCAAGATGATTCATGGGAATGAATTACAAAATGATACACTATGCTGCAGTAGTGAGAAATATAGAATAAGTTTCTGCTTTCCATAACATGAAATCCAGTTTGCACATGGAGGTGATACTCTGACAGCTCACTTTACCTAGAATTACTGTCTTCATGTCTACTTATAGTGCAACATGGTGGGGTATTGGTAGCACTGCTGCCTTGTAGTAAGGAGAGCCGAGTTTGCATGCCTAGTCATCCCTGTATGGAGTTTGCATGTTCTCCCCGTGTCTGCGTGGGTTTCCTCCGGGCGCTCCGGTTTCCTCCCGCAGTCCAAAGACATGCAGGTTAGGTGGATTGGCGATTCTAAATTGGCCCTAGTGTGTGCTTGGTGTGTGGGTGTGTTTGTGTGTGTCCTGTGGTGGGTTGGCACCCTGCCCAGGATTGGTTCCCTGCCTTGTGCCCTGTGTTGGCTGGGATTGGCTCCAGCAGACCCCCGTGACCCTGTGTTTGGATTCAGCGGGTTGGAAAATGGATGGATGGATGGATGCTGCAGTAGTGAGAAATATAGAGTAAGTCTCTGCTTTCCATAACATGAAATCCAGTTTGCACATGGAGGTGATACTCTGACAGCTCACTTTACCTAGAATTACTGTCTTCATGAATACTTATAGTGCAACATGGTGGGGTATTGGTAGCACTGCTGCCTTGTAGTAAGGAGAGCCGAGTTTGCATGCCTAGTCATCCCTGTATGGAGTTTGCATGTTCTCCCTGTGTCTACATGGGTTTCTTCCCTAAGTCCAAAGACATACAGGTTAGGTGAATTGGCAATGCCAAACTGGCCCTAGTGTGTGTTCGCCCTGTGATGGCCTTGTGCCCTTAGGCTAGCTAGAATAGGCTCCAGCACTTCTCACAAGCCTAGTCTGAATTAAGCGGGTTAGAAAATGATATGACAGGTCTACTTAGCACAAAGCCAACATGATTATAGTCATCATTTGTGGAAAAGCAATTAATTATAACAGACTTTTTCATATTACAAAGAGGAGTATTCTAGTGGAGGCATTTGTTATACAGCAGTTCAAGAGCACAATTGCCAGGGAGATTTACTTGCAATGACACAAATCAGAATGTTGTACAGTAGGGACTACTGCCATCCATAGAACTCTCCCTGGTAAACATACATTTTAAAAATATTTTAAGTTTCAAACACAGATCTGGCAAACCAGTCACCTTGTTCTTCATCACTGTGGCTGATATGAGAGCTACTTTAAGCTGACAGTCTGGATTGAAGTGCTGGTTGCTGTCTTCACATTTTTCTCTACCCTTTCACCATTTCAATTGCATAACAAATTAATATTATCACTGTCCCAAAGAAAAACAAGATGACCTGCCCGAAAACTGTTGCCCAAATGTAATGAAGTGCTTTGAGAAGTGGCACCCATTAACACGAGTATCTTTGTTGTTTCTGTTTGATCAACAACTCTGTTTGAGTTATGCAAACATTAGGGTTTGAATATTTACATTAAAAACAAGTTAATATTCGAATGAAGTTTATAATTTCTAAGCACTACTACATAGATGTTTTAACGTGCATTTGTAAGCCTCATTATTTTTAATATTACAGTGGAACCTCTAGATACGAGTTTAATTCGTTCCAGAACTGAGCTTGTATAGCGAATTTCTCGTATCTAGAACAAACTTCCCCATTGAAAATAATGGAAATCCAGTTAATCCGTTCTGCACCCCAAATATATTAACATAAAAATCAATTTTCCTAACAAATAACACTGATAAATTATATATACTGTAGTCTACCTTTAATAAATAACACTGGTAAATAATATAACTGATTATTAAAAGAATCAAAACAGGTGTCCAAAGTGCAGTAGAGCATTCAATAAATCTTTAAATAAATAATCCTTAAAACAGTTGTGAAGTGGAGGTTTAAAATACACAAGAATAACAATCCTTTAACACGAGGTTAAAACGTCAAAAGGATGCCGTCTTTAAAAAACAGATGACAATCGCCGGTGCTTCTTCTCTGTTAGCGTCTCACCTGCGGGCTCTGCAACAGGCGAGACACTCTTAATGCAGCTGACCTTCTCTACACCGTCCTGCTTCAGCTGTTTGGCTCGCCTGTTCAGCTACACGCGAGCCTGCACTCGCCTGCCTGCCTGCCTTCTCTCTCTCTCTCTCTTCTTTTACTTTTTCTCCCCCTTAACCGGCTCGCGCTTCTCTATATATGCGGGGAGGACATGGCAGCTGCAGCCCATCAGCCACAGGAACAATCATGGATGTGGGCAGTTTCCCACCTGTGCACTTAAGTGAGAAACGCAGACACCGCAGATCGCGGCTCGCAACTGCTACCACGCCCCCTTGCTAAGCCGCGAGCTATACCCACAGCCCGGCTCGTGGCTCGTTACGCGAGCCAATGCTCGTATTTAGAGCTGAATTTTTCGCTCATACTTTCCTCGTATTTTGAATTTCTCGTATACAGTGGTGCTCGTATCTCGAGGTTCCACTATATTAAAATCATTATTATTAAAATCTGGTTATTACATAAAAAAAGTACAGTAGTGTGCTAGAAAAATCTATCCATTTTACAAATGAAGATGCAAGCCAGCAACTGAAAATTACTAAAATGCTGTAGGACAAATTGTGATTGAGTGATTCAGCCTTATCTGGGAAGACTGAAAAAACAGAATTATTTCAAGAAAGGAACTTCAGACTCTAAACTATTGAGTCAGAAAGAGAAGTGTTTTTCCTATGAAGTCACAGAGTACACAGCAAGGAGCCCAGCTAGGGCTGTCAGACTGAGTATCACTACTTGAACATAATTCAAATCTATATAAAAAAATCTTATTTGTTGGGAAAAGCTCACGTTATTGTAAAATAATGGTCCTTTATTTACCTCATTCCAAATTCAGCTTCATGTTACTGCAGATACACAATACTCTAATACTTCAGTATACTGGACGTCGATATACAATCACCGGCCACTTTATTAAGTACACCTTGCTAGTATCGGGTTGGATCCCCTTTTGCCTTCAGATCTGCTGTAATTCTTTGTGGCATTGATTCAACAAGGTGCTGGAAACATTCCTCAGAGATTTCGGTCCACATTGACATAATAGCATCATGAAGTTGCTGCAGATTTGTTAGCTGCACATTCATGATGTGAATCTCCCATTCCACCACATGCCAAAGGTGCCCTATTGGATTGAGATCTGGTAACTGTGGAGGCCATCTAAGTAAAATGAACTCCTTGTCATGTTCAAGAAACCAGTTTGAGATGATTTGGTCTTTGTGACATGGACAGCCATCAGAAGATAGGGTACACTGCGGTCATAAAGGGATGGACGTGGTCAGTAACTATACTCAGGTAGGCTGTGGCATTTAAACAATGCTCAATCAATTGGTACTAAGGGGCCCAAAGTGTGCCAAAAAATATCCTCCACACCATTACACCATCACCAACACTAGCCTGAACCATTGATACAAGGCAGGATCCATACTTCAATGTTGTTGATGCCAAATTCTGACCCTATCATCCAGATGTCACAGCATAAATCAAGACTCATCAGACCAGGCAACATTTTTCCAAACTTCTGTTGTCAAATTTTGGTGAGCCTGTGCAAACCGTAGCCTCAGTTGCCTGTTCTTAAATGACAGAAGTGGCACTTGGTGTGGTCTCCTGCTGCTGTAGACCATTTGCTTCAAGGTTCGACATGTTGTGCGTTCAGAGACGTTCTTCTGCATACCTCAGTTGTAATGAGTGATTATTTGAGTTACTGTTGCCTTTCTATCAGCTCAGACCTGTCTGGCCATTCTCCTCTGACATCAACAAGGCATTTTCGCCCAGAGAACTGCCACTTATTGGATATCTTCCCAGTAGATCAAGTTTCTGAAATACTCAGACTAGCCCGTCTGGAACCAACAACCAACATGTTCAAAGTCACTTATATCACCTTTCTTCTCAATTCTGATGCTGGTTGCCTTGATAATGTCTACATGCCTAAATGCATTGAGTTGCAGTCGTTTCATTGGCTGATTAGATATTTGTGTTAACAAGCAGTTGAATACGTGTACCTAACAAAGTGGCCAGTGATTGTATATGTAGTCTTCATATCTCTAGAACCCCAAATCAAAAAAAGATGGGATGGTATTAAAAATGCAAATAAAAAAAATTGATTCTAAAATTTACTTTGACTTTTATTTCATGTTTTGTCTGGTCAGCTTCATTTCATTTGTTAATCTACATCCATTCCTATATTTCAGGCTTGCAACATACTACTAAAAACATGAGATGGTAAAGCATCATCACTTTTTAATGTTGCTATTACTGTCAGAACACTTAAAAGATGTTTTGGCACTAAGTTTACCAAGTGATGAAGTATTTCAGATGTTGTTTTTGTCCCATTCTTCACACTTCCTGTACTATTGCACACCTTAAGGTCATCGTCGTCATTGGATTTTTTGCTTCAAAATTCTCCACACATTCTCTATTGGGGACAGGTCAGGGCTGCAGGCAGGCCAGTCCAATATCTCTACCATTCTGTTCTGCAGCCATACCTTTGTAGTATGTGCAGAATGTTGTTTTACAATTGTCTTGCTGAAAAATGCATGGATGTCCCTGGAAAAGATGTCCTGAAGACAGCATATGTTGCTCTAAAATCTCAATGTACTTTTCTGCATTAATGCTGCCAACACAGAAGTATAAATTACCTTTGCCAAGGGCACTGACACAACCCCATACCATGACAGACCCTGGGTTTTGAACTTGTTGCTGGTATCAGTCTGGATGATCCCTTTTCGTCTTTAGTTCAGAGGACATGGTGTCTTTTTCTTCTAAAAAAAATCTGGAATACTGTATCGTCTGACCACAATACATATTTCCACTGTGTGGTGGTTCATCCCATATGCCTTTGAGCCCAGAGGAGTTGACATCACTTTTGGACATGGTTTACAAAAGGCTTCTTTTTAGCACAGTAAAGTTTTAAGTGGTATTTGTAAATGTAACTCCATATTATAGTGGTTTAAAAATGTTTGCCAAAGTAATACCTTGGCCATGTGGTAGTATCAGCCATTGATGAGTAAGGGTACTTGATTCTGCACTGTCTGAGGGATCAGAGATCATGGGTGAATCAGCTTAGGCTTAAAGGAGCTGTTGCCCTTTATGCACTGAAATTTCTCTAGATTCCTTGAATCATTTAATGATATTGTGCACTCTACAGGAGGAAATATCCAAATTCCTTCCAATCTTTCTTTGAGGAACATTGTTTGTAAATATTTCAATAATTTTATCGAGCATTTGTTAACAAACTGGACATCCTCTGCCCATCTTTGCTCCTCAGACTCGGCCTTTACTGCTTTTGTACCAAATCATGATTTCAATCGCCTATTGACATCACCTGTTTGAAATTGCATTGTTATTTATGTATTTTACCTCATTAATGATATGACCCTATCACAATTTTTTTGTAATGTGTCACAGGCCTGAAATGCAGGAATGGATGTATACTAACAAATAAAATGAAGCTGAACACACAAAACATGAAATACAGTTCATACTGTCTGCAATGAAATAAAAGTTAAAGTAAATTTAAGTATCGCTGCATTTACTTATTTGCATTTTCCATACCAATGCAACTTTTTCTGATTTGAGGTTTTATAATCCTTGTGTTTATCATCAATAAATTGCATAATTCTATTTTTCAAAACGAGTGTGCTTAAGTTAACTTGATATAAATCTAATGGCTGGACACCACCTCAATTCTACAACTCCGATCATGAAAATGATATGCAAAACATGCAGAATATAGAAGTAATGCAGAATAGTGTGTCTGGAGTAACGCAATGCTGAAATTAGTGTTATTAAAGTTATTTAAATAAAAAAAGGCTGTTCTTTTACAAATAAATGTCAGCATTTGCCATCGAATAACATTTTTTTTCAAATAGATTAGAACTATATTCAAATAATGATGTTTGTTTTGACAGCCCTAGACCAAATGTCATTTATGCATCACTTTAAGTGGCCCACAAATAATGTAATTCTTTTTACTCTGCACACTTTTCAGAAATACCTAGGATAATATTGCCTGTATGTTGACCCAGAACACGAAGGCCTGCCTGAACTGTGTGTTCAGCACCTTGCTATATTATCGGTGTAACTGGATTGTACTGTGTCTTAATTTTGTCTTTAAGCTGATAACTAGTGTTGATTTACGAAATTTGCCAAAGTGTTTTTCACAGCAATATCCTGCGTTAGTCTGTCACCTTGTTTCCTTTAAATTCGACCTGGGCCAGCTTAGGTGAACATTTTTTTCCCCCAGCACCTCATGATTCTTTGAGAGGCCAATGTGACATCACAGAGCTGCATCAGTCCTATGTAGAACTACCACTCAGGTCTATTGTAAGATTATTGCTGTCATCAATACTCTAGCAGTACTGATTTCAATCACAATCCCAATCCCAATTTCACCTTTATAATCCACTTAAAACTTCAGTACAATTTGTGGAGCTCAGTGAAGTTTCAGAACATTTCCGTGATTTCACAGAATTCTTAAACTCTGTGTGGCTTGCTCTTCACTAGCAGGCCTGACTACCAGGAATACTAAGACAGTCTAAATGTAAGAAGTGAAGGACATGGCAATGTGGTGCCATGACAATAATCTCTCCATTAATATCAGGAAAAAAAACAAAACAGTTTGTTGACTTTAGTAAGTGGGGAGGAGGCGAAACTCACCTTTACGACAAAGGGGCTAGTTTAGAAATGGCTAGCAGCTACATGATTTTGAACAATCACATCACTACCAAATGTGACACCTTGTGAAGTGACCAGGTTGGCACCAGACTACACAGTGGACGTCAGATATGGAGACACAGACACAAAAAGTGTTATTTTCCACAAACAAAAGTGAATTTTATTTAAAGGTGTGCAAAAACACAAAAATGCCACAATCAAAAAATATGAATAATATTTATAGTGAATTTGCTAGCCCTGAAATGAAAAATGAAGACAAAAATGTATATACACAAAATGGTAGTCTTCAAAGAAAAAAAACAATCAGGAAGAAACTACACACAACGAAGTCCAAACAATTCCAAAAATATTCACAAGAAGAAAAAAAGTGTATATACAAGAAAAACAAAGTGCACCGCAAACCCAAAATCTACAAAATACCTCCACCAAAACAATACAATAACTAGGAGATATCTATACTCCTATAGAAAAGAGAATATATACAAGCAAGGCACAAGCCGCTGGTTGGTACACTAAAAGAAATCATTATACCACCACAATATCCACACCACTGAGTCTAAAGACCACCCAAAGAGGCAGGAACAAATCTTACAGTCAATCCTGTGACACGCTGCTCCCTTATGCTAATCACGACTGAAGCTGGTGCAATCTGCACCATAGGTGCTACACTATACCCTTGCAAGGCAGTTATTAAATAAGCTAGCAGCATCGTGTGCATGTGAGCTACCATGACTGCAAGTTTGAGTGCATCCTGACGCACTCCCTTTGGACAAACAGGAAGGTTCTCCGAACCCCTTCTCAGACTAATGCTTGCATGCACAGAATTAATTAAACTAAAAAAACCTGCACTTCTCTCTTTATCCACAGCAGGGTTTAGGGAGACACTCGTCTTCATGACAGGGTACATGCAGCATCCTCCAGCTGGTCTGACCTGGAGGCGCGCCTGACCTGCCAAAAGCACTGAATCATGCTTAACTGCCGAAGGCAAAGTTAAAATCCTTGTGGAAACGCACCCCCACAGTCTGGCAATTAAAACAGGTAAGTGCTTTTTCTTTTTTCTATGTGAAAGTCAACTTTTGTTTAAATTGGTAATGCCTAGCAGGCAGATTACCACACACATCTAAACCATATAACTGCCATAACTACCTCCATATGCAAACAAATCCCTGCCAAAAGCACAATGTAATGAACTCAAGGTCAAAAGTGCCAGATGGCAGTCATGGCTGTACCATTATGCTCATCTGATATTTTTCAGGTAAGTAAAACAGAAATGTCGTGGTAAGATATGTATTTCAGCTGAGGAAGATGGAAGTTTCCAAGTAAGGTAGTTCTATTCGGTACTAGTGCCGCTGGAGAATGGTGATGTGTTGCATATGTTGGTTAGCACATGCAATTAAGAACTTCACTGTACACATTAAAACAATGACAGTACATGATTAAGAAGGTATACCACACAACTTTGTCAGGTGGTTAGGAATACTTAGTGTCCTCATGACTTTACTTACCATACCCTTTTCTGCTATTTTACTTGATTATCAGTTTATATATTGTGAATAAGCAAGTAATACAAATACAAAAGTTCAGTTTGTTGTACTGTATATTGTTTTAGGTGTTAACTACTGGTACTTTTTTATATGTTTAGTAACCCATTACAAAACAATAAAATATGTTTTCTAAGATGAGCATGTTACATTTCTGTATTACTCATTTATTGTTCTCTCATATACAGTGATCCCTCGCTATATCGCGCTTCGCCTTTCGCGGCTTCACTCCATCGCGGATTTTATATGTAAGCATATTTAAATATATATCGCGGATTTTTCGCTGCTTCGCGGGTTTCTGCGGACAATGGGTCTTTTAATTTCTGGTACATGCTTCCTCAGTTGGTTTGCCCAGTTGATTTCATACAAGGGACGCTATTGGCAGATGGCTGAGAAGCTACCCAACTTACTTTCTCTCTCTCTCTCTCTCTCTTGTGCTGAAGTAGCGGGGTGTGAGCAGGGGGGCTGTGTGCAGCTGCTTCCTGAAGGACATGCTGCACGGAGCTTCGCATACTTAAAAGCTCAAAGGGCACGTATTGATTTTTTATCTCTCTCTCTCTCTCTCTCTCTCTCTGGTCCTGACAGAGGGGGTGTGAGCTGCCGCCTTCAACAGCTTTGTACCGGCGGTGCTTCGCATACTTAAAAGCCAAAAAGCCCTATTGATTTTTTTTTTGACTGCTTGCTTTGCACTCCTTTGAAAAGGAAGATATGTTTGCATTCTTTTAATTGTGAGACAGAACTGTCATCTCTGTCTTGTCATGGAGCACAGTTTAAACTTTTGAAAAAGAGACAAATGTTTGTTTGCAGTGTTTGAATAACGTTCCTGTCTCTCTACAACCTCCTGTGTTTCTGCGCAAATCTGTGACCCAAGCATGACATTCTAAAAATAACCATATAAACATATGGTTTCTACTTCGCGGATTTTCCTATTTCGCGGGTGGCTCTGGAATGCAACCCCCGCGATGAAGGAGGGATTACTGTAAAGGTATTCTACTGATAGCTTAAATTTTAAATTCTGGTAGCAACATTAAACAGTAACACTGCATGTCTCTTTGGCCTCACTAATTTTCTTCATGATTTTTGGCTCAGTTTCCGTTAGGTTCCTTACTTTTTACATGCTTGGATGGTTCTTTCCACCTCAGAATAGTTACTCTCTTCTTTCTCTGTTAACATGCTGTCTGTATTTTTAATGTTTAATGATAAAATATGATTCAGGGTTTAAAATGCTGCAGGTTTATATTATAATTTAAAGAAAACAAACATGATTACTGCTTGAATTATTAATTTTGAGTGTTTTCCATGGCACTTGCATAGCATATAGACAAAAGCTGCTGTGTAAGACAAACTCACTTAGTGTCTGAGAAACACTTAAAGTGAGATTTTCTTCAGCCATATCACACATCAAAGTGTCAGTATCAAATGAAAAAAATCAATTTAAATAATTATTTACTTTCTTTTTGAAAGACTAACAGAAAACATAACTTGAAATAAAGACACAACCAGGGTGTTTGAATGGGTATTTTTGATATATTAATAATCTGTATCACTCCTGTATCCCATGCAAGATAGGTTGACTAGCAAATCTAAACTGGCCCAGCGATTTTTTGCAAAATATGCATGAATGGGCCCAAAGATGGACTACTGTCCTGTTGATGGCAGGTTACTCCCCACTGCCAAATTTTCCCTGCCAATCGACAGGGAATTTACACGTATTCTTGAATGGTGCCGAGGTAAGAACTGCTGCCTTATAACTCGAAGGTCCCGGGTTTGAGACCAAGCACTCCGCATTTTCAGTAGTGACATGATATTATTATTATGAAGAGGCTGTCTGTTGCTACAGTCATGCCTTTGTCCAGTCTGATAGTGGTCACGTGACATCGTAATTTTGATTGCCGGTATGACAAAATAGTTCTGAGCAGGTTTCTGCTTTAGGTATGTGTTTAGCATTTCTTGGATTTCTCTCATTTACATCCTACACTTACCCATATCTTTGTAGACATGGACCACACATGAAATGCATGTATTCCAAATAATGAAACACTGTATTATTTACCCTATACAACTCCAAGAACTTCACACACAGATAAGGAGCCTTGGCTTGAGCTGGGAGAAGTTTTTGCCCGAGCCGAGTTCCGTCAAGGCGGGGGATGGGACAGCAGGCTGCTTGCTGCTTGTATTGATCGACGCACTTACAAAACAAAAGACACTGATGGAGAGGTGCAAAGGGATTTAAGGTGGGCTGGGATTACGAGTTTTTTCGTAGGCTTAAGGAATTTTAGTGTTAATAAGCCAGAATCAGGGTGCAACCAGCTTCACGACTCTTAAAAACAATACTGAGAATTGAAAATGAAAATAAAAACCCAACTAAGTGCCAAAAAACTAGCTCAGAAAACTGTCAAGCATATGGCATTAGCAGTAGGCTTTTTGAAAAGTATGCAGTTGATGAAGGAGACATCTGCAGTAGAATTGACAAGTTGCATCTGCCTGGGGATGAGCCACAGGCAGTATGAGCTGGCATTCTGTCATACAAACGTGCAGCATCAGAGCTAGCTGCAGGGGAGCCTATAAAAAAAATGCAGGCCTTCAAAGTCACATCAGAATTCAAACTACTGCAGCAAAAGTGAGCCACCCTTTACAGAAAAATAAGCTCCTAAAAGATGGATGTAAAGACAAGAATCCACTCAGCACCCTACACTAGGGGTGGGCGTTAATATCACGAAAAAATTAAAAATTATCACGGTCATAGCATATATCATGTTATTATCTATCTATTACTTTTATACTTTTCAGACTGAATACAGTTTAGATGCTTCTGTTGCCCCAATTTTATAGGTTAACACTGGGAAATTCTACTGTGATTTTTCTTTTCATAAGGACCATTTTAATCAACTGAAGTAATAATAATCTATACTAATAAAAGGCAAAGCCCTCACTGACTGAATGACTCACTCACTGACTCACTCATCACTAATTCTCCAACTTCCCGTGTAGGTAGAAGGCTGAAATTTGGCAGGCTCATTCCTTACAGCTTACTTACAAAAGTTAGGCAGGTTTCATTTCGAAATTCAAAGCGTAATGGTCATAACTGGAACATATTTTTTGTCCATACACTGTAATGGAGGAGGCGGAGTCACGTATCGCGTCATCACGCCTCCTACATAATCACGTGAACTAAAAACAGCACGAGTCGCACGCGGGAACGAAGGTAAATGACGTTAATTTTTGACTGTCTTTTAATACTGTGTAAGCATACATATTAACACATGTGCAATTAAACGTGTGCATTTACGGGGTGATTTCTCAGGCTTAAAAGCTAACCTTTTATCAAATGCGGGAACAAAGGTAACTGACGTTGTTCACTGTCTTTTAATACTGTGTAACCATACATATTAACACATGTCCAATTAAACGTGTGCATTTACGGGGTGATTTCTCAGGCTTAAAAGCTCGCCTTTTACTAAAAAGGTAAATGCAAAACTATTTTCAATCAGTTTATTGAAACGCTCCCGTTAAGGATTGCAATAACATATTCGCGAGATAAAAGAACAAAAGTAGGGGGAAATGGAGGAACAGCCGCAAACAGCGAAGACCAAAAAATTAATTAAACAATTGAGAACAGAGCGAGTTAAGCATACAAGCATGTCCATAAGGGAAACAAACCACGGTGTAAAACGTAACTTTAAATAAAGTTTATAGAAACGCTCCCGCTGCGGATTGCAATAACATATTCGCGAGATAAAAGTTTAATGAGAAGACACGAGGTATAAACGAACCACACGCCGTGGCGCAACGTTAGGGGCAACAGTTTCAAACATTCTATGATCTGCTTCTCGCAACTGAAAGACGGCACATGGCGGATGTTAGCCGACTTGCTGACCGCAACGTTATGGGCTTCAAGTATGGCGCTGACGCCACATCTCAGTGCCAACACTTTGCAGACTGTACTTAAAAGACACGCCCTCCTCACTGGACAGTTAAAAACACCAATCAAACTAACGATGACATCAAGTATTACCCAATCAAAAGTAGGAAAGGAGGCATCTTCATAAAATGCGTGTGGGATGCTTTGCATGAGACGCTGCTTTAAAAAAAAAAATGATTAAAAAAATACGGGATAAATCCCGTCCAGTATTGATTCAAAACGGGACGCGCAATTTCATTGTCAAACGCGGCACGATTCCGTATTTTAAAGGACGGGTGGCAACCCTACAGTGCCAGGTAACCACCCATACAATCAGATTGTGATTCAGACTAGGAATGCAATGAATGTAATTACCCCGATCTACATACAAGGCGAAAGTCTTGCAACATTCAAAGATGATGGGTTGGGATAATTAGTACTTATTAAGTACACCATGGAACATAAAAGAGCTTATGAAGCCTTGAACCGAAAAAAGCAACATCTCAGAGATCGTACAAAAAAAAAAGGAGGTAATGTCGTTTTACTCGCTGTAGATTTTAGTGAAACATTACCAGTTATTCCACGAG
The DNA here is from genome assembly GCF_900747795.2 of Erpetoichthys calabaricus. Taxonomy (NCBI): domain Eukaryota; kingdom Metazoa; phylum Chordata; class Cladistia; order Polypteriformes; family Polypteridae; genus Erpetoichthys; species Erpetoichthys calabaricus. The sequence continues at coordinate 217,834,044 of NC_041396.2, read as the reverse complement.
GGAGACCAGCAGATGAACTCAACGCTTCTTTAAAATCCATGCTTCTCCCACGGTCGGTTATATGTCGCGTGTTCTCGGGTAGGTACACCAAAAAATGTATACATTTAAGCATGTAATGGGTAAAGAAAAAATGAGGTATACCCGAAGGCACTGCAGTAGTACTCAATGTAACTTTACTTCTTAAATGTTAATGTTTTACTGTTTAATAATTTATACGCTTCTTATATATTGTTCAAATTCTTTTATCAAAATACCAGTGACAGCGCAATGCACGATAACATGGAGTGAATACACCATACGCATCTGCCCACGGCCGCCCTGGTGTGCGCAGATAGGAGTTGATTCTAAAATAAAATAAACATAAAAAGAGTAATACAATCATCACCCATAAAGCGGATAGCAGACGTGACGTATTATATGTGTACCAGATTTCAAGTCAATAGGTGAAACAGTTTGCAAACTACAGGTGATTTAAAATCCTGGACAGACCAACGAAAAGCCACGGTACCAAATTATACAAGAAGATTTTACTGTTTAATTATTTATATTTATATGAAATGTGCTTCTTATATATTACTTCATATTCTCATATGATAATGATGTTAATGTTGTTTATATTGATTTCTATGTTATTGTAAGTGCATCTATGTGTGTATATGTATGTATGTATGTATGTATGTGTATATATATATATATATATATATATATATATATATAAAAAATATATGTGTATATGTATATATAATATATCTGTATATGTGTGTATATGTGTGTGTATATGTGTATATGTATATATATATATGACAGCAACACTCATAACAATGACAACACAATTACATTGACAATCATGTTACGTTATTTTTAAAATGTTTCCTTTACTTTTTCATAACCTCTTTAACACACTACTTCTCCACTGCGAAGCGCGGGTATTTTGCTAGTACATTTATATAGCACCTTTCCCATGCTCAGAATTTCAGAATGAAGAACTGGGAAAAAGAAGAAAAAAGATCAAATAAATAGCATTGGATACAAAATAATACCAGCATAAAAGACCAGATAAATACAGGAAACACAAAGCTTTGAATGAGAAGAACAGGCAATAAATCACAATAAAATAAAAAATACAACTGCTACAAGAAAACCCTGAACAAGCAACATAATTTGTGATACAAATGAAAATCATCCTGAGTACCTGGACCATGAGGTCAACTGAAAGAAGGGTCAAGATGTCAAGCTAAATTAAATGCTTTCCTAAATAAATGAACGTTTTTCTTTAAAAGAATTATTTGAGTCAACCGATCTAATTAATTTATATTAAAAATACCTTCATTTTGCAAAATAAAAAAAAATTAACTAAGAAATAAAAATGTACTGCGCCTACCAATAAAAACACAAAGTAAAATGACAACAGCAGAAATGAAGACCACTCTGCTGTTTCAAGTAGTTTGTTCACAGTTGCAAGTAGATGGAAGTGGTTGCTAGGGACTGACAAGTTGCACCAGCCTGGGGATTAGTCTCTAAAAGTATGGGTTGGCATTCCATCATGTGAATTGTAAGCTGCAGGGGAGCCTATGAAAACAACAAGCCTGCCAAAGTTGCATAAGAATTCTAACTAGTGTGGCAACACAAAGTGGTTCCCCTAAGTATAGTAAGCTGCATAAAAGAGCAATGTAAAGAGTGAAGAATCCACTGGAAACTGAGCACGGGCAAGCACCATGGCGTGCACTATTTACCTATATAAATAAATACATTAAATATTTAGTGTTCTGTACGTCTTGAACCATAGAGAAATCTAACTAATTTGTTTATTTTTATGAGACAAGTCACCATAGAACCTAACTTTAAATATACATAGAGCTGCCATTTTTTATTTTTCCCTCTAACAACAGACTCATTGGGAGTATAATTATATATTACATTAGTGTGTAGTACACAGCTTTAGGAATAATACTGCATTTTCCAGCATGGAGGATGGAGAAAAGGGCACAGCATGATGTAAGGAACTCCACCAAGATGATTTTCACAGAGTAAACAGGTGGGCATATATTGTTGGGAATCCCTCCTCAAAAGGGATGGCTTCTCAAATGAGTGAGAGGCACCTTTTTTTTTTTTTTTTAAATCAGTACAGTTTTAGTACTGTTGGTAATAAGCTTTTCTTTTTTATACATACCATAAAGACCCTTTAGTAAATGTGCAGCTGAACAGTCATGTTCTTCGAGCGTACTTGGTGTGTGTCAAACCAGCACTTATACCAGTTGTGTAGCCCAAATTAATTCAAGATGCACATGAAACAAAATGATTTAAAACCACTCATCTAAAGTATTGACTGGTGCATTTTTTATTTGAAATTCAGTTACATTCTTGAAACTTAAATATATTGTACCCTTAGAACGATAAGCAACCAATGATAAGCAAAGTAATTTTCTAAGAGTGGATCTCAGAAAGAGAGGTCTTCACTCAGAAAAGGCCATTATCTAAAGTGGCAACATCCTCTGCTGGAAGAACTAATGGTAATGAGAAACATGTAGCAGAAATTTAATCAGTGCAAATGTTTTTTCCCTTTCAGGAACAATGCATCATTGCATGCTTTTCTTTTAAGACACAATGGTGAAAAATTGCTCTAGGCAAGTGTAATTATCCTCAAGCAAAGTTAGCAGATTTTGAAGAGTAACATGGACAGTCCATCTGATTACTTTTAATTCAGCCATCTCAATCAAAACTTGATAGTTTAATCTTTACTGCTACTAGACATTACAAGCTTAGACCTTTTTTTATTCAAGATAGAAGTAAATAACATCTACTCTTAACAAACCAATATTTTGCCAGTTTACTGGAAGTTGTGGACAAAAAAAGTGTTGTGCTCAGGGATGCTGTTGGCAACATATTATCTTTTCTAAATGTCAGGCCCATTAATTCGTTTTATAGATGGACTAGTGAAAGCAGCACTGTATGGCAAACTCATTTTTGGGATAGCCACTAAGTCTCCGCATGTGTGTGTCACAAGTGAATAGTTACCCCAAATGTATGAATAACATGGCTCATAAGAATCATATAGAAAAAGAAAAACTGGATTGGGATTCAATCTGACTGGATATTCCAACCGATAGGCTTTGCTTTTATGTGGTACAAAAACACATTGCTTTAGGCAAGACAGGTTCAAAATGCCTATGGTGTAATGATTTTGGCACGATGCCTTCTTTGGCACTTTGAATTTAGGGCAGAGTATCAAACTCCATTTTACTGAGGGCCAAACCCTAACACTTTGGATACTTGGTGCATGGCGGAATATATCAACAAAGAACTCCTGCCACATTTTGCTGCCCTAGGTAATCCCATAAATATCTGTTGTCCCGTTCCCCTACCCTCATTTTTAATAAATGGTGCCAAGAAGCAAACATACAGTTTACTACAGAGAAATTAGGTAAATAAATATAAATTTGACTTAGCATTTCAGTAACTGAGTAGGTTTTATTTACAAAATGTCTAAACTCAAATATATATTTAAGAATATAACATAATGGGTAGGTTAATTGATTAATAGTAGTTCCATTTTACACACAGAATACCAGCTTTAAGCAGTACATAATAATATGTCTAATTAAAACGGTACACACAATGTGTACATTGCATGATTCCTGGTTTTGTATAATTTTCAAATTTCACAAATTGCTCAAATTAATACTAAGAAAGACTAATAATAATTATAAAAGTAATAGTAATAATATAAAACTGGCATAATATACATATAAAATACATAATTCAAGAAATTCAAAATGTTGTAAAGTGTATGCTGTTCAGTGATCAGGTAGAACTCCAGTCTTAGATTATTTTGATTCCTTGTATTTTGGAGATTTATAACAAGTACATAAGCAATCCTAAAACCACTCCTAATGGCAGTCTACTATGCTTAAAAAAATAAATGGAAAGATAGAATTGTAAACTGTACGTATCCAAAATCTGCATCAAGGCAGTGACAAAGTAAGGGTGGAGGAGAAGATAAATGATACACTTGTTAAAAGAATACAGAAGTAAAACAAAACTAAGAACTTGCACCTAAAAAAAATAAACAAGAACGATTAGCTAAAATGCACTTCTGTGAAGCCTAGTACACTGCACCTTGGGATTTGGAAGACCAATTGGGAAGAATGCCATGGTCAGCACATAAACTCAAGAGAGAATGGCAGTCCAGAAATGGGCAAGAATTTATTGCCAAAGCAAACAACATCTACGTACATATTCCATCCATCACATTCAATCGCGCCTAACCTGTTTAAAAAAAAAAAAAAACGGATTTACTGGTGATGGAGCACTGGTGAAAAAGCACACAGACCACACTCTGTGTTGGTAAGAAACAGAATGAGATTATGCTTAATATGAGTTATCCACACATAACAATCAAGTAAAGGAAAAGACAAAAGAATTGTGTAGGGCAACAGCAGCAGTCAGGTAAGCAGCGGAAGGGCCAGTAGTCGGCATTGGCTCCTGTGAAGCTTTAAAAATTAAACAAAGCTGCGTGTGTGAAATTGAGCTAGCATTTAATTCAGGAGACAATCACATCTTTTGCACTTTGTTAAAACTCTAAAGTTGTTTATGGCAGTGTAGTGTCTCACCTTCTTTACACTTTTTCTTGTTGGGTCATTATGAGTATCCCATTTTCATTACAACTATCGGTTAGTGGCTGTGTTGCATTGTGCTGTGCATGAGAGACATTTGAATTCCAAGTGAAAGTGTTAATTACTGATAGAATCTTATATGAAATGCATACTAAAGGTGGTTTTTGAAAAAACTGACGGTCATATGTAACAGGTTTTGAATATTGATGACACGGCTGCATTAAAAATGTCCAAGGCCCAGGGGCCTTGAGTTT